>NW_021620430.1:275262-303796 GCF_004785775.1 Grammomys surdaster | reverse complement strand
TATCTATCTATCTATCTATCTATCTATCTATCTATCTATCTATCTATCTGGAATATAATCAAGACTATAGTCTAAGGTACCAGATGCTCTGTAACTAAAATCTAAAGTGTGACATTATAAAAAAGAAGCTTATAGATCAATATTTATTATAAATTGTGATGTGAAAAAACTTAACTACTTTATCTAATGGAATCTACAACAGTGTAAAGATAATGATCTTTTATAACTGTGTATTTAATCCTAGTACACAAGATTACTTTAAGAACACATATAAATTAACATAATTAAAAATATTAACACATTTCAAAAACATGCAATGATCCCACTTAACACAGAGTAGGTATTTGACAAGTTTCAACAGTATTTTAAATCAACTCAGATGTACCTCAATGAAGGAATGGACACAGGAAATGTGGTACATTTATACAATGGAGTACTTCTCAGCTATTAATAACTATGACTTCATGAATTGTGCGAGCAAATGTATGGAACTAGAAAATATCATCCTGAGTGAGGAAACCCAAACCAAAAGAATATACATGGTATGTACTCCATATTAATTGAATATTAACCCAAAACCTCAGAATTCCCATGGTATAACTCACAGACCATATGAAGCTTAATTAAGAAGAAAGGCCAGTATAGATGCTTTAATCCCACTTAGAAGGGGGGGGGACAAAATTATCAAGGGATAAAGATGAGTGAAGGACCTGTGTGGTAGAGGGGAGGGGACAGGAAAGGGAAAAATTAGTGGCAAGATTAGATATGGGAAGAGACTGGAGATACATCCAGAGATCCTGGAGAATGAATAGTAATATGTAGCAGTGGGTGGGCAGAGAATTGGGGGAACCCTTTGAGAGCCTCATATAATAGGGTTTGAGAGGCTCCCAGGACCCAATAGGGATGACATTAGCTAAAATGCCTACCAGTGGGGAGCTAGAACCTGAAGAAACTTCCTCCAAATAGATAAGCGTTGCCCCCTGTTGAGGGATGGGGCCACCCACCAATCTCAAAAATTTTAACCCAGAATGAAATTCTGGAATCAAAACAGAGCAGACAGTGAAGGAAAGGCCATCCAGGGACTGCCCCACATTGGGATCCATCCCATTTGCAGACATCAAACTCAGACACTGTTGTGGGTGCTAAGATATTTGCAGACCAGAACCTGGTATGGCTGTCCTCTGAGATTCTGTGCCAATACCTGACTAAGACAAATGCATATACTCACAGTCAACCATTGGACTGAGCTCAAGGACCCCATTGGAAGAGTTATGAGAAAGAATGACAGAGCTGAAGGGGATTGCAACCCCATAGGAAGAACAAAGGTATCAACTAACTGGATACCTCAGAGCAACCAGAGACTAAACCACCAACCAAAGAATATACATGGACTGGTGTATGGCTCCTCCTACATATGTAGCAGAGGTCTATCTTATCTGGCATTAGTGGGAGGGGAGGTACTTGTTCTTGAGGAAGCTTGTTTCCTCAGAGATGAGGTATTCTAGAGGGATGAGGCTGCATTGAGTGGGTGAGTAGAGGAACACTTTCTTCAAACCAAATTGGAGGGGCTAGGGTGGGAGTTTCATGAAGGGGAGACTGGGAAGGGAGACAAATTTGAAATGTAACAAATAAAATAATATTAAAAAACCTGATGACATTAAGAAAAATGACAATAATTCCCAAAAAGAATCTTTCAAACTTAACATCTTTCAAGTTGCTGACATTAAAAAAAAATCACTCAAGCTAGGATTTAGTGGTTTTGTATTTGAATATTTGTATCTTTGTTTCCTTGGCATAATAAAAAATACTCTTGATATACTAATCTTTATAAGACATTCTTAGAAGCAGTAAATTTTTAAGTTGGCATATGCCATATCTGTCATGAAAAGAGACTTTACTATAGCATATATTATGAATTAGTACTGTTTCTATTTTAAGTTGCTGATATAAAATTGAAGAATAATTCTGAAAGTAGTGACATATACATTTAGATACACATGACAGATAAGATCAAGGATAGACATGATCTCAAGTGTACCCAATCCAGAGTCTTTAAATGATATTGTCAATAATTTATTGGTTACTGTCTTAGAGTTTTACTGCTATGAAGAGGCACCAGGACCAAGGCAACTCTTATAAGGACAATATTTAATTGAGGCTTGCTTACAGGTTCAGAGTCTCAGTCCCTCAAGGTGGGAGCAAGGTAGCACCCAGCAGGCTTGATTTTGGAGGAGCTGAGAGTTCTATACCTTTTTCCTAAGCTAACAGAAGACTGGCTCCCAATTGGTTCCCATGATTTTGGAGGGTCTTTGACTTTCCATGTTTGAGGAGAGTCTCAAAGTCCAACCCCACAGTTACATACTTCCTTCAACAGCACCACACTTATTTCAACAAGGCCATACTTCCTAATAGTGCTACTCCCTGGAATAAGCATAGTCAAACCATCAGAGTTCTATCTCTTAGATTTTCTTTCTTCAATTCTAAAATTAATTTTAGGATTGTCTTTAAATAATAAAGTTTCTTTCTCAGTTACTAGTTAAACCAGTATAATGCTTTCCTAAGCATGATGTAGTATTGTCCTGGACAATTTTGATGTATAAGAGCATAATAATGGGAATACATATAATTCTAGAATGTCGTATTTCCTCTTTGTGGTGTCACTGGAAACAGTAATGTGGTTGAAACTTATTTCAAGTTATTTGGATTAACCCACCTGGCCAACAAGATGTAACAGACAGAAGCCAGAGATACATAATCACTTGTCTTTGGAGCTAAGGTGGTCTCACCCTTTCTAAAAACATGTATTAGAAGAGGTAATCCTGTGAAACAGAAATAAATATTCTATAACTAGAAGAAATAATAATGGATAGTAGATTGGAAAAGATACACATAGTATACTGTATATACTTCCATGTTACTTCATTTTCCAGATCCTACTTGATTAATTTTTATGTGTTTTTGGAATAGGAGCTTCTTCAGTGTTTGAAACATGCTGAATTTACATGTTCAAGTGTCAATATAATTAAAACAGAACCTAATGTCTAATGTATTTCTCAACAACCAATTAAAAGTACTTGCCTAGTTCAGATGGTGGAGTCCATTGAATATGACATTTCATATTATTCTTCTGAAAACTGAATTTTTGCTGTAAGCAACAAAGTTTTTATAGTACCATAACTTTTCTCTGTATTTGTCATTGTTGATTTTCTATATTTCATAATATTTCTATTAAATTCCTTTTGCTTTTTTGAATTAATTCCAGTGAAATTACAGTTGTGCATTTCTGGAGCATTTTATTATTCCTGTCGATCAAGATGATAAGCATGGCTTCTAATATGAGTATGTAATGGTTTACCAAAATTATTTCAGCCACTTTATATTGTTTAAAATTGAAAACCACAGGAAATTGTTGTTTTTCCTTTGACTCATATCATTTTCAAGGTGTTTCACTCATTCATTTGAAAAGCGTATTCTATACAGGAGGTGATGAAATTCTAATTCTCTATTGGAGAAAAGAATATGAGAAAATTAAGATTAAAACTATGAAACTGGATATAAATAGGACTTCCGGTCTCGGCCCCAGCACAGAGCAGATCTCAGGCGGCAGATCTGTATTCAACTTCACAAAACCCACAGGAAGAGGGCCTCCTAGGAGCTTTAACTCAGGCAGCATCTCAGGTAAGGAGACAGCAACACCAGCTCCAAACAGGGGGTAACTGGGACCCACTGGGACTCAGGAATTCACACCTGGCCAGGAGCAAGGGTTCCTTCCTGTCTGGGCCTGAGTGCTCAACAGATCCCAGGAGACAGCTCTGCATTCAATCTCACAGAACACAGAGGGATCAGGGCTCCCAGGAGCTCTAACCCAAGCAGTATCCTAGGCAAGGAGGTGGCAACACTTGCCCCAAACAGGGAATAACCGGGACCCAGGAATTCACTCCTGGCACTGAGCACTGGTTCCTTCCGGTCTCCACCTGAGCACTGAGCAATCTTGAGCCTCAGCTCTAACCCCAGCAACAAAACCCATCCCAAACAGTTCTGACACAACCTAGATAATAGGAAAGAGAGGCTCTAGTCAGAAACAGCACAGGTAGCACAAAGGAGATCCAGATGGTGAAAGGCAAGCACAAGAACACAAGCAGCAGCAACCCAAGGTTCTTGCCGTCATCAGAACCTAGTTCTCCCACATTAGAAAGTCCTGAACTCCCCATATCACCAGGAAAGTAAGAACGAGATCTAAAATCACTTCTAATGATGATGATAGAGGACTTTAAGAAGGATATAAATAACAGTCTCAAAAAATTTGAGAACACAGGTAAACAGGTAGAAGCCCTTAAAGAGAAAACACAAAAATCCCTTAAAGAATTACTAGAAAACACAAACAAACAGGTGAAGGAATTGAACAAAACCATCCAGGACATAAAAATGGAAGTAGAAATAATAAAGAAATCACAAAAAGAGACTACCCTGGAGATAGAAAACCTAAGAAAGAAATTAGGAGTCATAGACACAAGGCTAATGGAGTGGATAAGCAAACATGACCCAGCTTTTTGCTGCATACAGGAAACCCACCTCTGCCACAAAGACAGACACTACCTTAGAGTAAAAGGCTGGAAAACAATTTTTCAAGCAAATGGCCCTAAGAAACAAGCTGGAGTAGCCATTCTAATATCGAATAAAATCGACTTTCAACTTAAAGCTATCAAAAAGGATAAGGAAGTTCATTTCATACTTGCCAAAGGAAAAGTCAACCAACATGAACTCTCAATTTTGAATATCTATGCACCAAATGCAAGAGCACCCACCTTCATAAAAGAAACCTTACTAAAGCTCAAAGCACACATTGTACCTCACACAATAATAGTGGGAGTCTTCAACACCCCACTCTCAGCAACGGATAGATCATGGAAACAGAAACTAAACAGAGATACAGTGAAACTAACAGAAGTTATGTACCAAATGGACCTAACAAATATCTATAGAACATTTCATCCTATAGCAAAAGAATATAACTTTTTCTCAGTACCTCACAGTACCTTCTCCAAAATAGACCATATAATTGGGCACAAAACAGGCCTAAACACATTCAAAAAACTTGATATAATCCCTTGCACCCTATCAGATCACCGTGGTCTAAGGCTGATCTTCCATAATGACAAAGACAATGTAAAGCCCACATTCACATGGAAACTGAACAACACACTACTCATTGATAATCTGGTTATGGAAGAAATAAGGAAAGAAATTAAAGACTTTTTAGAATTTAATGAAAATGATGACACATCATATCAAAACCTATGGGATACAATGAAAGCAGTGCTAAGAGGAAAATTCATTGCTCTAAGTGCATACAAAAAGAAACTGTAGGGAGATTATGCTAACAGCTTGACAATGCACCTGAAAGCCCTAGAACAAATAGAAGCTAATATACCCAAGAGGAGTAGACAGCAGGAAATAATCAAACTCAGGGCTGAAATCAACCAGATAGAAACAAAAAGAACTATACAAAGAATTAATAAACCCAGGAGCTGGTACTTTGAGAAAATCAACAAGATAAACCCTTAGCCAGACTAATCAGAGGACAGAGAGACAGTATCCAAATTAATAAAATCAGAACTGAAAAGGGCAACATAACAACCAAAACTGAGGAAATTCAAAAAATCATCAGATCCTACTACAAAAGCCTATACTCAACAAAATTGGAAAATCTGGATGAAATGGACAATTTTCTAGACAAATACCAGTTACCAATGTTAAATCAGGAGCGGATAAACCACCTAAACAGTCCCATAACCCCAAAAGAAATAGAAGTAGTCATTAAAAGTCTCCCCACAAAAAAAAGTCCGGGACCAGACGGTTTTAGTGCTGAATTCTATCAGACCTTCAAGGAAGATCTAACACCAATTCTCTTCAAACTATTCCACAAAATAGAAACAGAAGGAACACTACCCACTTCATTCTATGAAGCTACAATTACGCTCATACCTAAACCACACAAAGATCCAACAAAGAAAGAGAAATTCAGACCAATCTCCCTTATGAACATTGATGAAAAATACTCAGTAAAATTCTAGCAAACGGAATCCAAGAACACATCAAAACAATTATCCATCATAATCAAGTAGGCTTTATCCCAGGAATGCGGGTTGGTTCAATATACGGAAATCTATCAATGTAATCCATTATATAAACAAACTCAAAAAAACCCACATGATCATATCACTAGATGCTGAGAAAGCATTTGACAAAATTCAACACCCCTTCATGATAAAAGTCTTAGAAAGATCAGGAAGTCAAGGCACATACCTAAACATAGTAAAAGCATTATACAGCAAACCAGTAGCCAATGTCAAACTAAATGGAGAGAAACTTGAAGCAATCCCACTAAAATCAGGGACTAGACAAGGCTGCCCACTCTCTCCATACCTATTCAGTATATTACTGGAAATCCTAGCCGGAGCAATTAGGCAACACAAGGAGGTCAAACGGATACAAATTGGAAAGGAAGAAGTCAAAATCTCACTATTTGCAGATGATATGATAGTATACTTAAGTGACCCCAAAACTTCCACCAGAGAACTCCTAAACCTGATAAACAACTTTAGCAAACTGACTGGATATAAAATTAACTAGAGCAAATCAGTAGCCATCATCTACTCAAAAGATAAACTGGCTGAGAAAGAAATTATGGAAATGACACCCTTCACAATAGTCAAAGATAGTATAAAATACCTTGGTGTGAATCTAACCAAGCAAGTAAAAGACCTGTATCACAAGAACTTCAAGCCCCTGAAGAAAGAAATCAAAACAGATCTTAGAAGATGGAAAGATCTCCCATGCTCATGGATTGGAAGGATTAATATAGTAAAAATGTCTATCTTGCCAAAAGCAATCTACAGATTTAATGCAATCCCCATCAAAATTCCCACTCAATTCTTCACAGAGATAGAAAGAGCAATCTTAAAATTCATTTGGAATAACAAAAATGAAGGATACTGAAAACTATACTGGGCAATAAAAGAACTTCTGGAGGAATCACCATCCCTGATTTCAACCTGTACTCCAAAGCAATAGTGATAAAAACTGCATAGTATTGGAACAGAGACAGGCAGGAGGATCAATCGAATAGCATAGAAGATCCAGAAATGAACCCCCATACCTATGGTCACTTGATCTTTGACAAAGGAGCTAACACCATCCAGTCGAAAAAAGACAGCATTTTCAACAAATGGTGCTGGTCCAACTGGAGGTCAGCAAGTAGAAGAATGCAAATTGTTCCATACTTATCTCCTTGTACAAAACTCAATTCCAAGTGGATCAAGGACCTCCACATAAAACCAGCTACACAGAAACTAATAGAAGAGAAACTGGGGAAAAGCCTCGAACACATGGGCACAGGAGAAAAGGTCCTGAACAGAACACCAATGGCTTGTGCTCTAAGATCAAGAATTGACAAATGGGATATCATAAAACTGCAAAGCTTCTGTGAAGCAAAGGACACAGTCAATAGGACAAAGTGGCAACCAACAGATTGGGAAAAGATCTTTACCAACCCTACGTCTGATAAAGGGCGAATATCCAAGGTGTACAAAGAACTGAAGAAATTCGACTCTAGACACAAAATGGAGCACAGAGCTGAACAAAGAATTCTCAACTGTGGAAGCTTGAATGTTTGAGAAGCACTTAAAGAAGTGTTCAGCATCCCTATTCATCAGGGAAATGCAAATGAAAACAACACTGAGATTCCACCTCCCAACAGTCAGAATGGCTAAGATCAAAAACACAGGTGACAGCAGATGTTGGTGAGTATGTAGAGAAAAAGGAACACTCCTCCACTGCTGGTGGGATTGTAAATTGGTACAACCACTGTGGAAAGCAGTCTGGCGGTATCTCAGAAAATTGAACATAGTGTTACCTGAGGACCCAGCTATACCACTCCTGGGCATATACCCAAAAGATGTTTCAACGTGCAACAGGGACACCTGCTCCACTATGTTCATAGCAGCCTTATTTATAATAGCCAGAAGTTGGAAAGAACCCAGATGCCCTTCAACAGAAGAATGGATGCAGAAAATGTGGTACATTTATACAGTGAAGTACTCAGCTATTAAAAAAAATGAGCTCATGAAATTCTTAGGCAAATGGATGGAGCTGGAAAATATCATGAGTGAGGTGACCCAGTCTCAAAAGAACACACATGGTATGCACTTACTGATAAGTGGATATTAGACCAAAAGCTCGCAATACCTAAGACACAACGCATAGACCACATGAAACTCAAGAAGTAGGAAGATCAAAGTGTGGGTGCTTTGGTCCTTTCTAGAAGGACTATCAAAAGTTTCAACCAGAGCTCCCAAAGTTTAAACCTCCAGCCTGAGAACACAAAGGAAGGGACTCATGTCTCCACCTATATAGGTAATTGAGGGTGGCCTTGTCAGACATCAGTGGAAGTGGAGGGCCATGGTCCCTGAAAGTTTGGATTCCCTAGTGTTGGAGAATTCGAGAGCAAGGAGATGGGACTGGGAGATTGTGTGGAGCACACCCTCATATAAATAGCAGAAGGGGGTATGTGATAAGGGATTTTGGGGGAGAATGGGAGAGGAGATAACATTGAAAGGTAAATACGTAAAATATCCAATAAAAAAAAAAACAGATAAAGGGACTGGAAAAAAAAGAGTTTCATATTATTTTCAAAAGTTTCTAGGAGATGCTAACTGGCTAAGATCTTATTTTAAGCTCTCCACAAAAGAATTTAAGTCTCTGTTTAATATTCTCAAGAGAGATGTAAATCCTAATTTCTCTCAACAATTAATTGACAGAAGAGAAGTAATCTCACAAAAAGTAGGAGAAGTTATTATTAATCAACATATTATGTAGTCTGATTAGTTGTCGGCTGTGCTATAACAGTCCTTTGATAAAAGAGATTATTAATATAGATTTATATTACTTATATAATGTCCGCATGACTCTCTCAGTGTGGAAGGAGCGACTGTTGGTGCTTCTGCCCTGATTTTACAAGGACTCTGAAAAATTGGCTTTAAAAGCAAAGGAGGGGGAACGGTATCTCCCCCAGAAGGAGTCCCCCTGAAATACTCTCCATCATGCCTTGTTCACTTTTACTCTCTAAAACTGAAAGCTCATGGCAAATCTCCTGCTGACTTCCTCTGGCATCACTGAGACCAATAAAAACTATGCCACAGATATAGGGAAGGACCCTCTTACCCTTAAAGGGAATGGCCCAGACACAGTTCCTTTATGGGGCTGAGGATTGATATGCCTGTTGGATACCACAGAAGGCACAGCTAACTGGCTACCAAAAAGATTAATAAAATAAATAGATACCCCCACAAAGCCAGGCCCAACGATAAATAAAATGAATAACAATTTACATCCAGGGAAGAGCAATCTCCCTGAGAATTCCCTTCTTTTTCCTTTCCAGGTAAAAAATGAATCATCCATGATGTCTGCTGTTAAAAGTTCTAATCCAGATACTGGCCTCCGAACTTATACTACTCAGACCTTTGAAGGGCCACTGAGAAGAATATCAAACAGCTAGAGACTGACATCACTAATCTGAAGAAATCCCTCATTTTGCTGTCTGAAGAGACCTCTAAAAATCCCAAAGATCTTTATTGGACTTGATTTACTCTATTATAATAGAAAAGGCTGTGTACAGTTCTTGACTGTGTACAGCCCTTAAAGAAGAATATTGCCTTTACATAGACAAGATAGGGATAGTTAAAGAGAGCATGAAAAAGGTCATAGAAGCCCCTGAGTAAAGTCAGAGAGAGAAAGAGAAAGATGAGTGCTGGTACAAGAATTGGTTTTCTTCAGGGTTGTCAACCCTAACTCCTCTCATCTTGGGACCATTACTTGGGTTCTTTCTGCTTATTTCTTTTGGTCCCTGGGCCTCAAATAGGCTAACTAACTCTGTGAAACAGCAGATAAATAATTTGGTAGCAAAACCTATTCAGATACATTACCACAAGTTAGCTATGGAGGACCACGAGACTCAAGATGTGGTTGTTACTCTATCCAGGGTGTTCCCAAAACCCATCTCCACCCAACCTAAAAGAGGGGACTTCCGCCCCTAGACCAAGCAGAGAGGGGTCACCCAGAACCCCCTCTGACTGGTGATCTGAATTCTTGCTTAGGCTGCGAGGCTAAGCACTGCAAGGGAATATCAATAAAAGTTAAAAATCTCTCTCTGAGTTCCCTGAGGGACAAGCCTGACTGCTTAGGGGTTGATGCCAAAGTATCCCATCTCCAGGAAAAAGACATCGGGATGGGTATGGCCCTCATGCCTCACTGGACAATGACAGGGGGACCAGAGCCACTACAAGGTCCCCTTCAATTACTGGAGGTCAGGGCTCTATCCCCACCTTTGCAAGATTAGATTTGCCACAGCCTGTCTACACTTAGAGAAGGGAAGAGATGTCAGGGGCATCCCTGCTTACCCACTGAAGGCCTAAAATCAGCCATAGGCCTAAAGTCAGCAATAGGCCTGTGATACATGTATAGTAACACCAAATCTTGGCTCTCTGTGGATAAACACTGAAACAGATGGCTATAAGCTATTGTAAACAGGCAGTTTTTGTGACAATTTACCAGCCTGATTAGTCATAGACCTTGTAAATAGGTAGTCTTGGCAGATAATATCAACTTAGATAAGAACAAATGAATCATAGGCAGAATCATACTGACCTATCCCCTGAACCCTCACCCAGCCAATACCTTGCTCTGAAAGATATCTGTAGTCCCTCTGAACACCCATACTCCCATGCTCCAGCGTCATCCCTTTCCCCAAGTCCTGCCTTTATGTGTTTATAACCCCTGTGTGAATGAATATAAATTACAATTTGAATATATATATATATATATATATATATATTCCCAAAAGTAAATAAATAAATAAATAAATAAATAAATCACAAAAAAAACCCTATGAAACTGATTCCGGTGGTTTTGTTCATCTCACTTCATGCTGAAAGGTATGAAAGCATGTTTATCCTGTTCTGTCATCTGTTATTTACTGTTTTTCTGTGTGTCCTTCTTGGGTAATTTTAATTCACTTACATATATCAAAATTCCATGGGTGTCCTGTGGCCTTCCAACATTTTGTCTCTACTCTAGGTTGATTTAATGAGTTCTAAATTCATTCAAAATTGTCAGCTTCCACATAGAAGGTTAAACTATATTTAAAATGAAGAACCTTCCACTATCAAATATATTTTTACTGGGGATTTCTTGATATGAAACATCCAACTCAGTGAATCATCTTAATATATACCCTATTATGCATGCTATACTTTTTCATGCTTCCCTGTATTCTTCTGCCTCTCAAGCTAAAATCAAACCATCCAAATTATATATGCTAGATATTGACTAAGAATTTTTATTGTCTCCTCTCCTTTTGCTATTTTTGCCACAGCTTTGTCCATTGCTTGTTACATACATCACTGCTCTTGGCTGTTAAGTTGGTCTCTTCCAAATTTGATCTATATATTTTAACACATGCATTTTATATGACACTTTTGTGATATTCTGATATTTAAAATGCAATACAAACTTCTATGTTGAGCTCTGATACCGTAATTATGTGTAGCCAATATTTTTATTGGTAACCAAAGAACAGAATGAAAAATAAATGCAAAATATTCACTTCAGAGTTTGAGATACCTGAGTGAAGCAATGAACAGAGAGGGAAGCCAATATTTTCTAAGTCCCTTTTCTTTTTCTGTCATCTGTTACTTCTAAGAACTGGGAAAGATGCCAAAAATTTTGTCAGAAGGCTACAGTCAAGAAGCAAAGAAGGCAACCTGGAGTTTGGCAATCTCTTGGAGCTTGCAAAACAAAAATTGGAGATGGAAACTGATAAAGCAGCAAGAACATATTCCTCTGAGATTACAGTAAAAAGGGAAACAGATCTGTGACTTCCACTATTTGGAAGTATTGCCCTATGGGTATTTGTCCAAATTTCATGAGCCTCTACAAAATTAAGCAGAATGCTGTATGCTTAGATTTCCTTTTCATGAAAAATGAGCTATCTAAAAAACTAGTACGTCAAAACAAGAGAATACTGTTTTTCTCGTGATTCTCATCACTTGAGAAAGGTTTCAAAGGACTGCACTTTTAATCTCCTCAGCTGAAGGAGTATTATGACTGAGGGCTAGAAACATACAGAGGTTTCCCCTCTTCTCCACTTAAATGTCTGGCATTTGATGCTGGTTATTAGTTTGGAGACATGCTTTAAATATTTTTCTATGGTCTTTCTGTGAGAGTGACTGGTTACTTTGCAGCATGATGGCTTCCTTCCAAGATAGAATATCACAAAAGTGTCATGTAAAAGCAGTCATATTTCTTTTATGTCTTAACTGCAAGAATGATATAGATTTGTTCCCATAATAGAAACAGGTCAACTCAGATTAAAATAACAGTTATACCTTACTTCTTCATGTTATTATTAAATTGTCAGGAAAACACAGGGGGATGATATATGGTATAGCTGTCTTTTAAGTTTGTATTGCTTTATTTAAGAAAAACGCAACAATTCTTATCAAAATTGTAGTGCTAAAAGGACAAAATTTTTTAAAAAAATATGCAATTTTGGTATGAGGGAGATGGCTCAGTGATTAAAGTGCTTTCACTAAAAGAATGAGGCTAGAGAGATGGCTTAGTATTCAAGAGGAATTGCTGCTCTTCCAGAGGGCCAGAGTTTGATTCAGCAACTACATATTTTCTTACAACGATCTATAATCCTATTTCTGGGCCCCAGGTACATACATAGTACACAGACATAGATGCAAGATATATATATATATATATATATATATATATATATATATATATATGATTTATTTAAGTCAAATTTAAATAAAATAAAAGAACTAGGACCTGAGTATAAATCTACAATATACAGAGAAAATAAAGATGTGGCAGTACATGTTTGAAATCCAGGGTGTAGAGTACTGGAGACAGGTAGATCATGTTTCCAGGTTTTACTGAGAGTCCTTGTTGAAGAAAAAAAGTAGGAGGAGGAAAGAAAAGGATGAAGAGGAAAAAGAGTATGAGGAAAAGAAGGAGGAGGGGAAGGAGAAGAAGAAAAAAGAGAAGAAGGAAGAGGAGGATGAGGATGAAGGAGAAAGAGGAGGGTAAATGGAAAACATCCAACATTTAAACTCTTGCTTCTTTCATACATTCCTTGTATACATACACACATGTATATAGCACACACACACACACACACGCACACGCACATGCACACGCACACGCACATACACACGCGCATGCACATGCACACACACACACACACACACACACACACATACACACACCAAAACTGATGATTGGAAATACTAGAATAAAACTATATTAAGGACTGAAGGACCTGAAGGGGTTTGCATCCCCATAGGAAGTTCAACAATATCAACTAATCAGACCCCCCAAAGCTCCCAGGGACTAAACCACCAATCAAAGATTAGACCCATGGGGATACCCATGGCTCCAGTTGCATATGTAGCTAAGGATTGTCTTATCTTTCATCAATGGGAGGAGATCCCCTTGGTCCTGTGGAAGCTCCATGACCCAGTGTAGGAGAATGTTAAGGCACTGATGCTGGAGTGGATGGGTGGGTGAGTACACTCATAGAGACAGGGGGAGGGGGAAGGTTTAGAGGATTTATGGAAGTGAAACTAGGAAGAAGAATAAAATTTGAAATGTGAATAAATAAAGTAACCAATAATTTTTTTCCTAGAAAATAGTTGGGGAGCATTCCTAATAATTCCAGTGCTTCCCAATGTAGGGTTATGCATCAAAATCAAATAGAAAATAAAAAAAGACAGACACTCAGAAAGATTGAATCCTACATTTGAAATTATTCAGACCCTGATTAGACTAATTGTCTTTTGTTATTTCTCCCTGAAGATATTATTAACTTTCAAGATATTATCTTCTAGAAATTTACATTTTAAGCATATATTTGATCCCATTGTCACCAGGAAAGCAAGAACCAGATCTAAAATCACTTCTAATGATGATGATAGATTTAAGAAGGATATAAATAACACTTTCAAAAAATTTGAGAACACAGGTAAACAGGTAGGCTTAAATCTAATCATATTAATAATTATATTATGCTGAACAGTATAGAATTCAAAAAGTCATTTTCAGGTTAAGAAATCAAAAATTCAAATGAAATTTATAAACTATACACAATGAAACTGAAAAATGAAGCTAATTGTAAAGAAAGAATGAAATATGAGAAAGACTCTGTAGTTGTATTAATATCAGAAAATAGTCAACAAGACATAATCATTAACAGACATAAAAAGGGTCAATTTATAATTTTAAAATGGCCAAGTATTCAGTAAATGTTTACCTAGCAAGATAGTCTCAAAAAGGCAAACATATTTTATAGAACAGAAAAAAATAAGTAAGATTAAAAGATATGTGAATAACACGGATATAGGTACAGTGATCAAATGCTTTTTCCTAGAAAAACATTGTTGCTTTATCTCTTAGCTTCCTTGTACTTGGACTGAGTTGAAAATAGTTATCTCATGGTGTAGAAGATTTTTACTCCAGCAACATGGCTGCTCTGGCAAGAGATCATATCTAAAGACCTTCTTGGTCTAAATGATCTGGACAGAATGCAGACATGCTCTGGATTACAGTGTGATCTGGATGGAATTCAGAAATTCCCTTAGCATACACCTTTAATCCTTAACAACACAACTTTCATCTTTAACAGCTTAGGTAAGGCTAGTTTGTAGAATGAAGCATCCAAATTTGAATGTGACTTCCTATTGAGGGTCAGACACAGTGATGAATCAGAGAAAGATTTCACAGAATGAGGCAAAGATAGGATATGGCCAGCTCTTAGGAAAGCATGACAGGAAAAAGAGGCTACATGAGATCACTGAAAGAGATAAACATTGTGGTGTGGTATATCGAGTCTTTTACTGGTACAGTTTTACAGAAACAGGTTACAGTGAGAACAAGCTAGACACAGGTTAAGAGAGAATGAGCCAGAAAATGAGAAGGATTGAGAAGTTTTAGAACATATTGCGAAAGTTAATATGTCAGGCAAAGCAATTCAATCAGAAGCTGAGAGAAAACACATTGAATCAGTTATTAAATTATATGGAAAATTAAATTATATGGAGGCTAGCAGCTTCCAGACCTAGGGCTAGGGATAGTTAGAATAGAGAAAGAAGGGCTCTGGACTCAGCCCAAGCCCAGTAATTGCATAGCATGTATATGGCTCTCATCACATCCCTTCAACTCAGGAAATAAAAGTAACAAACATCATGAAAACCTTTAATTAGGAATCTATTGTCCATTAACATTTAGTTGATTAGAGTGTAGTCCTCTTGAACTACATACATGTTATGGACATTTAGGATAAACTATACTTTTGGATTATGATGGAATTCAGATACTCTGTCTATTGGTTTTACTGTTTATGTGATCAAATCCATCTTACATCAAAGGTACATGTATCATATTTTAATGTATACCTACATTATATAATGGATTTCTTTTTTATTTATTTTTATTTTTTTATTTTTTTTATTTTTTTAATTTTAATTTCTTTTTTTTTAACATGAAATGCTTTTTTATAGCATGTTTTACAAGGGGAGGGGGTAAGAGGGGCCAGGTGGTGGAAAAGTACAAAATCTTCTTGGCCTGTGCCTTGAAACATGTCATGGTCTGTACGAACACTGCCTTGAATTATGATTTACCTGCTGTTCTTCAGAAGATATGGTACACTGCTTGAGTTATGGTCTCCCTGCTATTCTTAAGTTGATATGGTACTCTGCTTTGAGTCTATCTGCAGTTGCTAAGCAGGATCTTGCAGTTGCCAACCTTCAGAGGACATTGTGCAGGTGGGGAAAGGTAGGGGGTGAGGGTAAGGGCAAGGGTCCTGGCTTCTGGCATCTCCCCCTTCTCTGTTTAGTTAGAGAAGGCGTCTTATGATCAATCCCAACTATGTGAATTTTGAATTTGGATGTCTGTTGTGTAGTGCTCGCGCCTAGGGATCGCAGGCTGACGGAACCGCTGCAGGATACCGGGATCGGCGGCTGGCGTCAGCTCCAAGCTGGGCCAGCAGGGGTGGGCGAGCGGCCTCCGGGGAGCCGGCCCAGGGCCTTCAGCAGCCGACGGGGCGGGGCTCGCTCCACAGCGGCCTCTGGTCGCCCGAAAACCGGAGCGAGACCTCCGTCCCAGCCCCCGAAAGCGAGAAAGTGTTATCAGCTCTTTTAATTCTCTCCTTCCGGGAGTCGCTCATGAGAGCCCACGGAAGAAAAGTGTCTCAGCTCTTTTAGTTCAGCTCGCTCTTCCGCTAAGGGGAGAGGAGAGCGTTGTCCTTTGAAGTGCGCGACTGGCGACTGGCGAGGGATCGCGAAAACACTCCGACAGCAGGAGACCTTGCACCACACAGCAGTAGTCATTTTATTTGAGCTCTGGAATTATATATATATATACAGTTTCGGGGAAAGAACAGGTAGCCCCTATTGGTTTGGCTTGGGTGTTTGAGGATGCCTTATTTGCATGGAGGTGTTATCCTACGTGATAAGAGTCACCGGTCTCTTTGTGGGAAACGGAAGCTAAGAGGGCCATCAGCGTGGGAAATCTGAAGCATCCTTCCGTCCTGTGACCCTTTCCAGGCCGAGGTTTCCAGGGCTTCGAAGATTTCTACCAAGCTTTCTGGCTTTCTCATAGCCCACTGCCCCACAGATGTCTAATTATGGGGGGTCTTAGACAAGTTCACAACCCCAAAACACTGATGTGAGACGAGTCACATCGATGGTCGAAGGCTTTAGGCTGTCAACGATGGGCAACGTCAAGGGACTCCGATGTGGGTGAAAGGAGGGTGAGAGCCCTGTCTTAGGCTATGTAGGCTGCACCCACTCCCAGCACCACGCACTCCTTTTCGGCTGCATTGGGTGGGCCCCTGGGAAGTGGACCTATAATAATCCTGTCATTGGGCTAACTCACAGCCATCCTAGTCTCTTGTAAATGTTCAAGTTACCAACCATTTGTCAGTTTGGGGTGTAATATTGTCATAAAGGAAGGCTCCCCAATGTTAGCGGCCATATCAAGGGCGGCCTTGGTTTAGGAAAAAGCCAATTTTTGTTGTGGTGATCAAGAGGCCAAGCTCTCTAGCGAGAGAAACAAGGGCAAAGCCAGCAGGAGACTGACACAGCTGCCAGCTCCCCTGCCTCCCCCTATGGTCGACCCCTAGACTTTCACACCCTCCACAAGGGTTCCTGGTATAATGGATTTCTAAGTGAAATTTATGCACATATACATCATCATCCATCTTGCACACCAAGTGGCAAAAGAAGAAATATCAAGCATTGTTAATGAAAATAAGTATTTCTGAAAGCATATTGTCAATATTGACTAAAACTAAACATTTGAAATGCCTGTAAGTCTAATTCTTTAGTTTATGTCCAATAGAGTACCAAACACCAAATTAAAATGAGATATATTTTCTTGAATGCCATTTGTTTTAAATTTTTTCAAAATTTACTTTTTATTTATGGGTCTTTTTCTGAAAATATATGTGCAAGCAGTGTACACAGAGGCCAGAAGAGGGTATGGGGCACCCTAAAACTAGAATTACAGATAATGGTGAGCTGCCATGAGGAGGCAGGGAATCAAGTTTATTTCCTCTGGAAGAGCAACAAATTCTCTTAGCTGATGAGCAAACTTTCTAACCCAGTACTATTCTCAATAAATAAAAACTGAAGAAGTAAAAATAGTTATGAGCAGTTGAATGTAGATAAATTGTGAAACATGCATGAGGTAGAAGAAAAAATCCAAATTCATAATGGGAGTTATTAAATATTAACAGTAGATTCTGCATTAGTCAGGGTCTATTAGTCATTAGTTATTAAATATTAACAGTAGATTCTGCATTAGTCAGTTGAAACACAAAGGTAGGCAACTTACTTTAAAGGAAATAAATTAAAATGAATATCACTAACTTCAAAATATTAAAGAAATAGAAAAGGCCAAAACTGCATTAATGTGTCAGAAGAGAGATAAGTAACAGAACAGAAATACTAACTTGTCATTCTTATGGATAGAAAGAAACAAAACAAAATGAAAGAAGGTACAATATTAGAAGTTTAAAAATGGATCCTCACAGCATAATCCTTAATTCAAACTCTAATCTCTACTTCCTTTTCCTTGTATTTGGTGTGGTCTGACAGTACCCCTGATTATTAAAATTATTCACTTTCTAAATTAAGGGGGTTTGAATAATCCTTGATTTGTCATACCTAAAGATCACAGCAGAGTGGTTTATGAGGTGTCTGAACCAGAGTTTCAGAAACAGAAACTTCCTTCTCTGCAAAGCAGTTAGAGTCAATTTTGAAATGGTTCACAAATATTACTTTAACACTCAAAGAAACTAAATATTCAACATGAATACTATCTCCTAAGTTCAGAGACAATACCAAACTTCCCACACATTTCCAGTATCAGACCTAGATAAAGTAATTTATGCTTATAGAGGATGGCAAAGACTGACTAAACAAAGATGAATACAGGTCCTTCTACCTTATGGATTATAATGGTTACCGTGGTGACTGTAACATTAATAAAACAAATTTTATGACTCAGTATGTTTTCTATTGCTGTTGAAAATACATTTTCATTTATAGACACTATTTCATTTAATAATTGCTGGGGGGTGTAGTTTTCCTAATGAGTAATTAGGGCTTATTTTTGACTATCAACTTGAGATGGAGAAAAAAAGGTTATTATCATACACCATAGTATTTTCAGCTGCATTTGTTGGGAAACGTAACTCAAATTCATCCCCTTGCAACTTTGGCCAATTGAACTGAGACTTCAATAAAAATCTTCAAATTTTATAGAAAAATTATGTCTTAGTTTTTAGGAACGCATAATCTTCATTGCTTTAATATTGTAATAAAAGTACTAAAGAACCTCACATTGTTAAAAAAAAAAAGGTCCATTAAAAAGCCATTGTCTAAAATCAGAAAGTGTTTTTACTGTCCAAAATACTCAGAACTGGAAATAATATAGTTTCCTTACTTGTGGCAATTTCTGTAATAAAGGTACATCTGTGTTTGTTTTCCATTTGAAATGAGAAAGCTATGCCTATATTCATTTTGACCTTATAAAATAGATTTTATTGTTTAAGCATCATTAGCAGACTACTTTATTCAGGTGTGTTGTAGTTCAAATATGAAATGTTTCCTACTGACTCGTACTTGTAACATTCATTCCTAGGCCTACTGAAGATACTGGAAACTTCAAAGAAGTGGTCGTAGATAAAGTAGGTCACTAGGTGCCTGTCCTTGCACTGTATCTAGCACTTTTTCCTCTCTCTTATGGGTACCCTGAGATAACAAACATAATTTCTACATGTCTTTGGCACCATAATATTCTACTTCACTGTGAGAATTGGTTTTGATTGACAACTTGACTAGATTTACAATCACCTATGAAATATACCTCTAGGCAACTCCTGTAAATTGTATCTACTGCATTTTTTCTCAGGAATCCTCTATTCTTCCCTCTATCACCTATATTGAATTAAAGTTTGATGAATTCCCCAAAAAATGAAGATAATCTGTCTATTGCTTTCATCAATTTTCTATTACTTATATAAAAATTATAATGGGTTTGGTGGCTTAAAACAGCCCAATTATATTATATTAATTTCTATGTTTAGATGTCAGAAGACTAACACTGATCTCAATAGATTAAAATTAAAAGTGTTCACAGGTCTCAGGTCCCTGTGGACTCTAATAGAAAAATTGATTCCCATTTCTCATTCCATAACTCAACACTCTACTCTTATCTTCAAAGCTCTTCTGGCTCTGATCTGTTTTCAAATACATTTCATTGACTACAGCCAGGAAGAGTTCTCCATTTTTAAGAATTCCAATGATTAGAAAAGTGACAAATGGACAGTTTGAGACAAACTCATTATATAGAAGTTTCTGACCCAGTAGTTTCTTGTCCACTAGTGGGCTTGAAATGATGGCAGAGACAGATGAAAACTCAAAATCTAGTTAAAATCTCAAACCCATCTTTAGTTCCTGCAACCATGAATTCAAGCCAATAAATTGGATTCAAGTCTGTCTACCAGTGATCTTAATGATGCCAAACAAAAAGCTCACTTCAATTATCCAAAACTTCATCCATGAGTTTATATCTTTTTTCAATTTTTATGGGATTTTTTTTATTTACATTTCAGATGTTATCCCCTTTTCTGGTCACCCTCCTATACCAACTATCTTATCCTCCCTCCTCCTGCTACTATAAGGGTGTTTCCCCCTATCCACCCACTCCTACCTCCCCAATCTGGCATTCTCCTACACTGGGGCATCAAGCCTTTGCAGGACCGAAGGCCTCTCCTCCCTTTGATGACCAGCAAGGTCATTCTCTGCTACATATGTGACTGGAGCCATGGGCATTGAGCCTCCACAGGACCAAGGGCTTTCCCTCCCATTCATGCCAGATAAGGCAGTCCTCTACTATGTATGCAGCTCAAGCCATGGGGCCCTCCACGTGTACTCTTTGGTTGGTGGTTTAGTCCCTGGGAGTTTTGGGGGTCTGGTTGGTTCAGATTGTTGTTCTTCATATGGGATTGCAAACCCCTTCAGCACTTCAGTCCTTTCTCTAACTCCTCAACTGGAAGCCCCATGCTCAGTCCAAAGGCTGGTTGAGAGCATCCACATATGTGTTTGTCAAGTGCTGGCAAAGCCTCTCAGGAGACAGCTGTATCAGGATCCTGTCAGCATATACTTCTTGGCATCCACAATAGTGTCTGTGTTTGGTGAGTGTATATGGGATGAAACCCCAGGTGAGGCAGTCTGTGAATGGCCTTTTCTTCAGTCTGTGATCCACACTTTGTCTCCCTATTTCCTCTTAAGTAGTTTGTTCCCCCTTCTAAGAAGGACTGAAGAATCTACACTTCGGTCTTCCTTATTCTTGAGCGTCATGTGGTCTGTGAATTGAATCTTGGGTATTCTGAGCTTTCGGGCTAATATCTACTTATCAGTAAGTGAATACCATGTGTGTTCTTTTGTGATTGGGTTACCTCACTCAGGATGATATTTTCTAGTTCCATCCATTTGCCTAAGAATTTCATGGACTCATTGTTTTTAAGAGCTGAGTAATACTCCATTGTGTAAATATGCCACATTTTCTGTATCCATTCCTCTGTTGAAGGACATCTGGGTTCTTTCCAGATTCTGGCTATTATAAAAAGGCTGCTATGAACAGTTAAGAGTTAAGAGTTTTTATTTTGAAAAGTACAAGTCCCAATCATCCAAGCCATGTTAATTCAATAAAACCACTAAATAATCCAATTAATAAATATGGACTTTATGTCAATGATTTTTGCACATGGGGTATGAATAGAAAATTTCTTAGAGAAACTTATTTAATGATCACATTTTGATTTCAGACCCATCCACCTGAGATTGCACTTTGAAATTGATTATGTAAGTCTAAACTTTTAATCACTGTCTCAAATTATTCTTACATGGGTGGTCTTTAAAACACTAAAAGAAACAACCACATGAACTCATATTTAGAGATCCATCTATTTTCTTCTAGTTGCTCTTGCCACTTTGTTTATTATCTGTCTTTCCAATGAAGTTGTAAAAGCATCAAATTTAAATATCTTAAAGTAAAAATAGCTTGTGCCTAGACAGCCATATTTTGGCTCCTCTTCAATAATAACAAATAAAAACCATATAGGAACATGTATTCCATCATCTCCTCATATCAAATTGCTCCATAAGCAATATAAATTTAAATAAAACAAAATTAGCTCAGTTTATTCTAATTGCATGATTTCAATTATAGTTTAGAATTACACATTTACAAAAGATCATGACAGTTCATCTTGGGTAGATATAAATATTTATCACCAGCACTATTGGAAAGTAACTAATGAACCACTTCATAATTATCATTTTAAACACATAACACACTCACGTAAGTAAATGTAAAACACAGTAAATAAGCAAGCTGAAATATCCAGAAAGTTATAAAAGATAGTAGAATCATAAAATATCTTATATAATTTGAAATAACTAAATTTTTATTGACTTTACCTAGTTTAAATATTCACAAATTATTCAAGGACATATATTTCCTTGGTCCATTGTTGTAGCTTTTAAAGAATATTTAAGTTTGATATAGGAGAAATATTTCTTATTATTTGTGTAGTCTGTGGAATGTATATAGATTACAATTTGAACACTCCGACAAACTTTGGGATTTTTTACAGAGATATTTCAGGATGTTCAAATTATATCAATATATAATATTTGGTCCTCAAACTTTATGTTCATCTAAGGAAATGATTCCTCAAATTAATTCATCCAACTAAGTTAAACATGCCAATTTTTACAGGAAATTTGAATCCATTTGTTCTCAAATCATATGCTGGAGCCTGATATAGCTGTCTCTTGAGAGGCTCTGCCAGAACCTGACAAATATATCTGTGGATGCTCACAGCCAACCATGGGACTGAGCACGGAGTCCCCAATGGAAGAGTTAGAGAAAGGAGTGAAGAACCTGAAGAGGTTTGCAGCCTCATATAAGGAAAAACAATCTGAACCAACCAGAACCCCCAGAGCTCCCAGGGACTAAACCACCAACCAAAGAATACACATGGTGTGACCCTTGGCTCCAACCAAATATGTAGCAGAGGATGGCTTTGTTGGAAATCAGTGGGAGAAGAGACCCTTGGTCCTATGAAGGCTCGATGCCCCAGGGTAGGGGAATACCAGGACAGGGAAGTAGGAGTGGGTGAGAGAACACCCTCATAGAAGCAGGGGGAGGAGGGATGGGATAGGGTTTTTTGGAGTGGAAACCAGGAAAGGGGATAACATTTGAAATGTAAATAAAGAAAATATCTAATAAAAACTTTTTAAAAAATTATATGCTTTAACATTTTAAAATGTGTCTTAAATTATGTCATCTCTTTAAGTAATTAAAAAAAATATTAAAGCAATTTTTCATTAAAGATTAAAAGAGAAGTTTACTTTATACTATTAAATTGTTTTCCCTCATCCATACTCTTGTAAGTATCATAAGTTGGCATATATCCCTGATTTCTAACAACAAATTACAAATATCAAAAAATATGTTCAGGAATAATTATTGATTCCTTACATTGCCATAATGTATTCTTTCGATATTTTATGCTGTCTAACTTCAGGGGTGCCATATTTATGACTATGATACTTATGGACTTAAACAACTTTTCCTGACTCTTTACAGTATTACTACATAATTTCAGATCAAGCATTGTGCCATAATTATGTCCTGAGGTAATGCCATTAAACTTGCTTTTCATTCTGCACCTACAATTTATTCAGGAAAATTTATAGCTACAGTTATTGGATACAATGAGATACCTTTGATAAGATAGCATTAGTTCTTTATGCATGTTTGTGTATGTGTATGTAGTAGTAGTAGTAGTAGTAGTAGTAGTAGTAGTAGTAGTTCAGATGAAATTGAACAAATAAACTTGAGAAGTTACAACAGGTCATTGGCATAAGAAAACTTCAAAAAACGGATTCTTATATTATTTTTTAACATAGATGCTGAGAATTAACAAAATAATTTAATGACAAGAATCTGTCTTTTTGCAAAGTAGTGAAGGGTCCATTTTAGGATCTTTCTTGGCTCTGGTGAACCATGGCTATTAAATAAAACTCTGTTTTCCCAGTAATTTATTCAGGTACTATCCTGACTATGTCTTGAGACACTTCTAATTCTTTTCTGTTTTTCTCCTCCATGAATAGTTTCCCTTTTATCTTGGCCTTTGTGTATTGTTGCATCACTAAGTTCTTGATGTTTCTGATAATTTGAATGTTTGCTAAACAAAACCCAATGTCCTTCAAACTCTTATATTTTCTACTTCACAGCTATGACAAAACTGCATTCACTTTTAATTTTGTATTGGATATTTTATTGGATATTTTATTTATTTCAGATGTCATCCTCTATCCATATTTCCCCTCTCTAGAAAACCCATATACCATTCCCCTTACTGCTTTTTGCTTTTATATCATTTTAGTTACATGCAAGTATTAAGGTCAGTTCTAGGTTGAAGAACTAGCAATACAATAGATGAAAATAGTCAAAGAGCAAGCAAGACAAAAACATAAATAGTCAAAGAACAAGCAAGACAATAAACAAAATTACATGAACACTCTTGTGATCACTGTTTCTAAGGGCTTATCAGGATGATCAAAGTATCTGAGCCTACTTCCCTGTCCTAGCCCAAAGTCATATTCATGTCTGAAGCCTACTTTTTTATACTAGACTAAGATTTAGATTCCTGCCTGAAATTACTTCTTTTTTATAGCATAAAGTCAGTTTCCTGTCTGAAACTCACTTCCTTGTCCTTGGACAATGTCAGATTCTTGCCAAGCAGCCCATTTCCTTATCCTTAGTCCATGTCAGACTCTTGTCAAGCAGCCCCAAAGGCTCTCACACTCTCCCCCTACTTTTTATTTCCTAAACAAGACTGAGCCTGTCTTAGGTCATTCTGACAAGAATGCCTTCCTTACCTGTCATTGAATATGCATTATCAAAAACAATTCAGTTCTGTCATAGGTTGGTAAGGCTCTGGGCACACCTTACATGTCCTTGGCTTGCCAGCATGTTAAATTAATAACTCTGTCTTGGGGTCCATTTTCAGGTTCAAGCCATGTACTTTGACTCTCAACATGTTGATGTTGTTAAAGACAAGCTTTCACATGATAGGCATGAATAAAAGTATTCCCAGGACAAAAAGGCCTAGCATGATCATGCTATATATGCCATTTTGAAGCTTGGCCAAAATAGAAATACTGATGTCAGTATTAGAATTAGATTTCACTGCCCACCATAACTGCTTCCTTCTACAAAATAAGTTATGTACTAAGGGTATGTCAGTATTCCAGCTATAGCAGCCATGTTGCTGGTTTAAAATTCCTCTACAACAAGTAAATCAAGAGTGCTCAGAGTCAGAGAAATGATTATCCAATACAAAATGTTCAGCCCTGAAAACACACATACAAGTAACATTATATAGACTGTGCATGTAATATTTGGGAGAGAGAGAGAGAGAGAGAGAGAGAGAGAGAGAGAGAGAGGGAGAGAGAGTATTTACACAGTCTTCAAAGTATCAGTTTCATCTATATACCAATACACCAAACCAATCTCTTTCCTTTGTAAGTTATAATTTCCTTTGTAATATTGATTTTATATAAGTCAAGTCTAGATACAAAAACTTTTGCATTTACTAGTGAATAATTAATGAGAACATGGATTTTTCAAACTATGTTTTGTTCAAACATATGTTAATGTCTAGAAAATGTCCAGCACACAAGTATATATTAAGTAGTAGGTGAATGATTAAGTACAATTCATAAAGATTTCACTTGGTCTCATCTCTCATCTCCTATTTATTTGTGTTTGGTGCCTGTACATCTTATTCTGTTTATAATGGTACAAATTTGGTAAACGGTGCAGAATTCAGACTCACATGCAAGTATCCTTGAAAGGCCTCCAAAGAGGTGTGAAAGTTCAACAAAGCCTCCCTATGTTAAGGAATACCACTACAGCTCACTGTCTCCTTCAGTCAACACCAACTTATTCTTTCCAAACTAACCAAACCAGGAAAATAATTTATGAAAATACTAATTACTGACTTGAGAATTCAATATTTGTTTGCTTGGAGTTATTTATATCAAGTCTTTCTATTCACTGCTTTTGAATTATAGAATACAGCTGTCAATTTCAAACTGAGTTAATTAAGTGAATCTATCTCATTTTTGGAATTCAAAGTCCAAACTTGCCTCTTGTTACCACAACCAAACATTTCACTCAGTGAGATTCATTGAGATCACCATCCCAAATGGGATCTCTAGAACTTTTCTGCACATCAGAGCTATAATAATACATAACTTACAAAGGAAAGAGATTGGTTTGGTGTATTGGTATATAGATGAAACTGATACTTTGAAGACTGTGTAAATACTCTCTCTCTCTCTCTCTCTCTCTCCAAAATATATTACATGCACAGTCTATATAATGTTACTTGTATGTGTGTTTTCAGGGCTGAACATTTTGTATTGGATAATCATTTCTCTGACTCTGAGCACTCTTGATTTACTTATTGTAGAGGAATTTTAAACCAGCAACATGGCTGCTCTAGCTGGAATACTGACATACCCTTAATACATAACTTATTTTGTAGAAGGAAGCAGTTATGTTGGACAGTGAGGTCTAATTCACAGTGGGCAAAGTAATAAAAGAGAGAAAGATTTTAGAAAATGTGCCAAAGATGGGATATGTCCAACTCTCATGAGAATAGCACAGGAATGAGAGTCTACCTTAAAAGCAATACAGGAAGTGAGACAGGTTGGTTCAGTTGCATGGAGTAGATTTCTTTTTAGTCCCATTCAGTTTGTTCAGTCAGTTCGGAGTCACTACAGTGAGTACAGTATGGTGGATCTAGGGTTAGAATTATGGTTAGGATTCATTCATGAGTTTATGCAATTCAGTACAGGTCAGCAGACCCGATTGAAGTCAGAGAATTAGTGGGAGCCAGACGATTAGAAGAAGTTACCATAGTTAGTTTGAGGCCAAGCATAGCAAGTCAGCAAGAAGCCAATAGAAAAATGTCAGATTGATTAAGTCAGTTTAGAGGTAAGTTTGGGCTAGTAAAGCTGAGTTGAAACATTCAGAGTTGAGAAAGAACTAGAAAGGGTGATCTCATTCAGCAGTAAGCAATTGAGACAACAGTTTTATCAAGAGAATAAAAGTTACATTTTCAACCTCTAGCTCTTTGTTTAGGCTTGAGGTCTTGTGGCCTTTCTTACTTTCATACTGGCAACTCTATTGATCTCATCCTTGTTCAGCTCATATTTAGTCAATCAAGGAGGTGAGACTTTGTTGGTGTAGCTTCTGATATTATGAGGAGGCATAATCTCATAGCATATGCCCTGGTCCTCTGGCTTTTAGAAATTTTCTTCTCCCTTCTTCCATACATTCTCTGAACTATAGGTGTGGGAGTGTTTTATACATATAACCTTTGGAACTGGGCTACATAGCTGCACAGATTTGTATTTTGATTGACCATGGTTTTATGTAGCAGTGAAGACATGTTGTTTGTTTGTGAATAGCCACTGGAATTTGAGTCTATACAATACAGATTCTTGTGTAGAAAGCTAAAACTAAGACTCTTTGACTTAAGCAATATTAGATTCCATACCTCAGTGTAAATACTTCTTTCTTATTTTGTTTCTTTCTTTGCTTCTTCCTTCCTCCCCCCCTCTCTCGCTCTCTTGCTCTCTCGCTCTCGTTCTTTCTTTCTTTTGTAAGTTACTGGTGCAAGGAATCATGTTTGCAATGTGAATTGCTGTGTATCATAGTTATGTAGAGAAGGTTCAATGGTTAAGAGCATCTGGTTGTTCTTCAAGAAGGTCCATAGTTGAATTCCTAGCACCCATGTGGCAGCTCAAAACTGCCTGTAACTAGAGCTTCAGGAGATCCACCACTCTTACACAAACACACATGCAGGAATAACACCAAATGACATAAAATTATAGACAAATTACTTAAAAAGTAGTTGGTAATATCAACTCAAGTTGCAAGGGAATCTGGTGGTAGTGTGCTCAGGCCCATAGAGAATGAGCAATTTGGCAGCCCTAAAAATTAATGAGAGACATAGTGGTGTTGACTTCTCTTTCAACAAGATCCAGCAACAAACTACAGATGCATGAGCAATATCTAAACACAAACCTGAGTAGTATAGCTTCTCACACAAAGTATATATTTAAAGCATTAACTGCTGATTTTGGCAGTGACATTTGTAATTCTTTTGATTTTTGTTAAATTCAGATTAATAAGCTCAAAATCAAGAAAAAACAGCAAATTTTAATTCTAACTCAACTTCAAACTGAAAATTTAAGTTTAAAGGTAATAAATTTTAAATGTGGGGCAAGGATAGGAAAAGGATATTATATAAAATGCAAATTAAAGCATAGCTCATAGCAAGCATTTTAAAATTCAGAATGTGCTAACTAACGTATGTTAATTTAAAAATTTAAAGTGTTATTAGAAAAAAATATTGCTCTTTGGTAATCAAGATGCAATTCATATTATGAAAATTATAGATTATATGAAAAATGTGTTAGGCATAATATTTCATTGGGATGATCAAATGAAATGAATTCTTAAGAATAGGCTTAGTGACTAGATTTTAAAGTCTTAAAGTATAGTTGCTGTGTTTTATAAAAAAAAAGAAAATGAGCCAAGGATATGTTTAATAGAGCAATGTATAGTGAGGTGGGATGGAGTCCCGTTGTGGGCCCATGCTGAGGCATCCCTTCGCACTGAGATACCAGCCACAAGACAGATATACTATAGAATAGAGTTTATTTAGGGTATGGGAAGGGGAGTTGAGAAGAGTGTAGAGATAGAGAGATAGAGGAAGACATACAGAGAGAGAGAGAGAGAGAGAGAGAGAGAG
>NW_021620430.1:174738-275162 GCF_004785775.1 Grammomys surdaster | reverse complement strand
GGAGGAGAGGAGAGGAGAGGAGAGGAGAGGAGAGGAGAGGAGAGGAGAGGAGAGGAGAGGAGAGGAGAGGAGAGGAATGTCTGGTCAGAAACATGTGGAGAGAGAGGGGCTAGGGGATGGGGGAAAGGGAGAAGGACAGGGAGAGAAGGGGCAGAGAGTAAAGAGTAAGAAATCAAAGCCTCTTTTATAGTAATCCAGGCATACCTGGCTATTGCCAGGTAACTATAGAGCAGAGCATAGAAAGAGTGCTAATATTCCTCCATTTTGGTATAATTAAAAAAAGGAAGAACTACAAAGAGTTGATGGTGAAGTGGGAATAGGGTCATCTTGATCTTCAGCTAATTCTTGCTGACTTTTTGGTAATATGTCTCTGGGAAACCTAAGAAGATATACATGATGCTATTGGTCCAGTCTTAAGAAAGAAGGAACAGATCCAGTAGAAGTGTCTGTGTCTGTAAGAGTAGATTGGGGCATCTGTGGGTTGCTTCTCTGGAGCTGTTCTAGATGTAGATTTTGAGTAATCACCTAGACTTGACAAGATGCTGAAACACATACATATGCATTAGAGGTAGAGAATAAAGTTAAGTATGTTTAGGAGAAAAAAATCTTAAGTGCATATTTGAAACCATTAGGTCTTTGTGGTTGGGGTGAGGGAGGTCCCAATCTCAGGGAACAGGAGAGAAATCCTATGTTCTGGAATAGGTGACAGGTAGGAACTTATGCTATTGATTAGCAGGTGTACTTATCTGGATAGAATCTATTTGGTCTATGAGAGGTGATTTTCTGACTGTGTTTCCTAGAGCCTCTCAGAGGAGAGTTATGCTACACTCTGCTACGCAAACAACACAATACCGTTAATAGTACCAAGGACTTGCTATTGTCGATGGATGTGATAGATCTGAAGTTTGGCCAGTCATTTGTTGGCCATTCTCTCAATCTCTTCTCCATTTTGTTCCTGAAATTCTTGTAAAAAAGACAAGTTTTTGGTCGAAGGCTTTGTGGGTTGCTGTTTATATCACTTTACTGGGAGTCCTGTCTGGTTACATAAGAGGTGGCCACATCAGGCTGTATGTCCCCTACTGATAAGTCTAACAGCTAGAGTGACTCTCATAGGGTCCCTGGAGCCTTCTCCATCACAGGTCTCTAGCATATACTAAAGAACCCCCAGCCCCGTGCTATTTTCCATTCACTCTCTTAGCCCTCTCCCTCAGATACTCTCTATACCTGATCCCCTCCCCCCATATTATTTCCTCTTCTGAGTGAGATTCAAGCATCTTCTCTTGTACTCTTCTTGTTATTTTGGTTCTTTGGGTCTTTGGATAGTAGAGTGGATTTACTTTATGGCTAATATCCATATATAAGTGAGTACATACCATATCAACAAACCAAATAACCCAATTTAAAAATGGTATACAGAAGTGAACAGAGAATTCTCAACACAGGACTATAATGACTCAGAAGCATGTAAGCATACTTATTTGTCAGGAAAATGTAAATCAAAAGAACTCTGAATTCCAACTTTCCTCAGTCAGAATGGTTGAGATCCAAAACTCAACTGACAACTCATATTGGAGAGAATGTGTAGCAATGGGAGCACTTCTCCATTGCTGGTGGGAATTCAAACCTGCACAACCACTCTAAAAATCAATTTGGTGGTTTCATAGATCACTGGGAATAGTTCTACTATTCAAGACTCAGCTATACCACTCTTGGGCATATATTCAAAAGACTTCCCACCATACTGCAAGGATACTTGCTCAACTATGTTTATAGCATCTTTATTTGTAATAGCCAGAAGATGGAAACAACTCAGATAGCCTTCAACTGAAGAACGGATAAAGATAATGTAGTTCATTTATATAATGAAATACTACTCAGTTATTAGAAACAGGGACATCATTAAAATTGCAGGCAAATGGATGGAACTAGAAAATATCATCCTCAATGTGGTAAACTAGTACCCTCCCATTCTTAATCATACTGAATTGCAGTGTGATTTTTCCAATAATATTAAATTGAATAAATGTGTAGTTGTGCTATCACTAGTTTACCTACAACAGAATTTTAATATATATTTAAATTGTGACGTAAAATAATCACATTTTCATTTATTTTATATATAGACAATAGATTAAAACTAAATGAAGTAGGTTAATAGTAAGAAGACAGTTACTATTTATGTATTTTACTGGAAGAAAAGAACTTCAGACAGCCATTTGAAAATAGCAGATGCACAGAAGCTCAGACCCAATTCTTGTATAAATCACCATGAATCTTATTGTGCACCTATATTAAATTTCATCATTCAAGCTTTAAACACTGTACTGACAATTGTTTATACATTATTCTGATTTAAGAATAATAAAAATTTCAACACATACAATTAGTTAAAAGTTCTATTTACGTGCATATTAGATAATCAAGAAATGACTGTATTGTCAAAAATATACCTGTGCCAAAGTTTCACTATGTTTTCACAAAAATGTTTACATATTTGGCTTTATTTAATACTTATCTTTTAACAAGATGAAGTAATTATTAAACTTTTTATTGGATATATTATTTATTTACATTTCAGATGTCAGCCCTTTTCCCCATTTCCCCTTCCTGAGAATCCCCTATCCCATACCCCCTCCTGCTTTTTATTTTTGTAGAATTTTAATAATATACAAGTATTAAGATAAGTTTTAGGTTGAGAAACTATCAATAAAATAGATGCAAATAGTCAAGGAACAAACAAGAAAATAAAGACAAACAGTCAAAGGAAAAGCCAGGCATTAAATTCAATTAGTTGAACACTCCAAGGATCACTGTTTCTAAGGGCTTATCAGGATGATCAAAATATCTGAGCCTACTTCCATGTACTAGCCGAAAGTCATTTTCATGTCTGAATCCTACTTCTTTCTTTTAATCTAAGATTTAGATTCCTGCCTGAAATTACTTCTTTTTCATAGCCTAATGTCAGATTCCTGCCTGAATCCCACTACCTTGTCCTTGGACAATGTCATATTCTTGCCAAGGAGTCCCCAAAGCTCTCAACCTCTACCCTTTTTTTTTTAATTTCATAAACAAGACTGAGCCAGTCTTAGGTCATTCTGACAAGAATGCCCTCCTTACCTTTTGTTGAATATGCATTATCAAATGCAATGCATTTCTGTCTTATGTTGGTAAAGCTCTGTGCAGAATCTTACCCAACCTTGGCTTACCAGCCTGTTAATTTAATAACTCCGTCTGTGAGACCATTATATTTTCTAATTGTGTTAGTGTGTTGAAATTCACCATATCAGTTATGGAAGTCAAACAGCCAGCTTTTGTTTTATTCTCCTGAATGTCACAGAACCTTGATATTCTGAACAAAGCTTGCAAGAATGAGAAGAATTGAGTCAGGCTTTAAGCAGAAGGAAGAGGGTAGTGGATTTGATTATTGCTGGTATAACTGCTTTAATAACATTGATTGCTAGTACCACTGCTTCTGCAATTGCTTTGATACAAGAAGTTAAGGCAGCTACTTTTGAAAATCATTTAGCAAAAAAAAAAATGTTACTAATGTGTTGAATATACAAGAGGATTTAGATTAGGCATTTGGAACAAAAAAATTGATGCTCTTTATCCTATTCAAATTATTGAAAGGAAGTTCAGAGTTTAGGAGTAAGAAGCTATCTTGAGTGTCATGATAAATACCATTGGATTCATGTTAGTTCTAAGATTTACAGTGGTAGTCATTATAATTAGGAAAAAGTTTAAACACACTTGCAGTGTATTCGGCATAATTGTAACACGTCTCTCAATGTTTTAACTTTATATAGTGAGCTTATGAATTTTAAAAATGCTGTCCTTCTGAGCATTGATGTGGTAGATACTGCTGATAAAATTACTCATGGCCTGAGGTCAGTATTTCTATTTTGGTCAAGCTTCAAGAATGACATATATAGCATTTTGTTCTGGGAATACTTTTATTCCTACCCACCATGTTAAAGCCTGTCTTTAACAACATCATCATGTTGGCAGCCAAAGTGTGGGGGGACAATCAATAAACTTTATTTCCACATTGGCAGGATAAAGTATAAAGTCACAGTAGGAAGAAGAGTGTAATTTGACATTACGTGATGCAACAATTTTCAATAAGAATTTTACGTCGATGTGTGTCTTTATGTGATCTGGAAAGAAATCATGTGGTATAAAATCCATGTTTCAAACCTGCAATAAAAATATATATGATCTAGATTTTTTTCTTAAAAGCAAAGCAATGTAACAGGAAGAATAACAAGTCCCCCAAAGTGATGGAATATTTTGGTATACTATGTTTTATAATATGGTAAAGAAATCTGCAGATTAAATGAAAGCTATAATTCAGGTGACTTTCAAATAAATATATGTTTCATCATTCATGTAGTCTGCATATACTCTGAAAAGTCTTTTGTAGGTATTTGCCCAGCAAGTACAATTCATGGATTTGTTTCTCAGTGACCAAAAACATAAATAAATGAGTGAATGAATGAATGAATGAATAAATAAATAAATAAATAAATAAATAAATAAATAAATGGAGAGGGGAAGCAGAAGAAATCAGAAAAATCATATGTAGTTATGGACAGAATTGAATGATTCATCTGGAAAAGGAACTGATATATTTGCATATCTTTATAATGTTGTATATATGTAGTCTGGTTTGATTTGAACTTTGGACAAATAGTAACTTGCTTTTATCAGCATATGCCTAGTCTCCTTTGTTTAGTATTATGCTGGCAAGTTCCTTATCAGTTATAATGTGACGCAGAGATTTGTTTAGTTTTCTTACTCTTTAGTAATCATTAAATGTATACATCACAGTTTATTTGGGGATTGTGCATACTATAGATGGTCATTGATTTTTATTTGAGTCTGTGATAAATTAGTAAATAGATATATCGAGAGAGGGAGGAATGGAGAGGTCTGTATATAGGTACCTTACTTTATATCTGTGTCTTTCACAAGTGTTTTATTGAACACTAATTTAAAACTTGATCTCTGTATAATACAAAGTAACAAGGCTGAACAAATTAAAGTTAGATATTTGCACTGGAACACTAAGAACCCTATCTTCTATATTTTTCCATCTTTTGTCTTGTTTAATTGAATTCTGGATAATTTTTTTTAAATTAATACTCTCTTTATAGGAAAAATCACTTACTGAAAATTTAATTTAATTTGTTATGTTCCATGATCTTAGAATATCACATCAGTTTTCAAATATGCTACACTGATATTTACCTTTAGTCCTCTACATTACACCATTTAAAACAGATTATTTTTCATAAATTGTATTCCAATCATAGTTTTCCCTCTTTCTACTTCTTCCAGTGCCTCTCTATATACCATACCATCATATCTCCTTTATGTCTTTCATTCGAAAAATAATGATACCCAAGAGATAATAAAATGAAATATAATAAAATAAAGCACAAATAAACAATAGGAAATGGGACAAAAATAAACAAATAAAAGGAAAATATCCAAAGAAAAGGCACATAAACTGCATATACTCAGAGACACACTTATTCACACACATAGAAATCCCATAAAATACATAAATATAAAATTATAAACAATTTTAAAAGTCCTGATTGACACAAGGAAGCTCTAAAGATTCCAGTGAGTTCATTTTCTGTTGATCATCTACTGCTGGGCATGTAGCCTACCTTTAAGAGAAGTTTGTTTTGAGAGTCCCTTGATGAAAACTAAATTTACATTTTCAAGTGCATATCAATTGGAGATAGCTTCTGAGTTAGAGATAGGAGAATGTGTTCCCTTCTTTCAGCTCTAGGACCCAATCTAGTTTAGAACCATGCATGTGCTGTTAGTGCAGCCTCAGTCTCTATGAGTTCATATGTGTACCCATACTGCTGTGTTTATAAGCCCTTAGTTCCTTTGTGTCCTGCATCCCCTCTGTTTCCTACAGTCTTTCTTCCTCCTCTTTTAGGTGGGGTGCTGGTGGCTTTCTGAGCCTACAGAAAGGACTTTGATGGAAACATTATGTTTCGGACTGGTGTGTCAAAGTCTCTCATTCTCTGCATGTTATTTTCCTATTGGTCTCTGTATTTGTTCACATCTGCTACAGAAGGAAACTTCTCTGATGAGATTGTTGAACAAGGCACTTATCTCTGAGTTTAGCAGAATGTCATTAGGAGTCATTTTATTGCTACATTTCTTTGTAAGACATTAGAATATCGTTTTCCCCTAGGTTAACAGCACTATGCAGTCTAAGGTTCTCAGTCATCCAAGTAGTGTTGCACATGGGCTCATTCTTTTAGACTGGGCCTTAAATCTAATAAACTCTTGGTTGTTTACTCCTATAAACATTTTTTTCTTGCCACAAGCTTTGTGCTACCATTTTAGTAGCATATCTTCCTTGCAGCGCACAATTATATATCAAAGGGTTTGTAGCTGGTTTGGTATTTATGCTTCTCCTTTGCCTTGTGTTATGTTTCTCCTTTGGTTTTATGCAGTTTACCTTCCAGTAGTAAAAACAACAGCAAGTTGGATTAAAGGGTCTATGCAAGCACCAGCTTATCTTCTCTGCATTCAATGAGTTGTGTAAGTGTCTTCTGCAATGAAGTCTTCCCAGTTTGTGGAAAACAGTCAGTAGCCATTGCAACAATCTGGGTTGTTTTGTAGTTCCCATGGGGGCCCCATTGCCAACAACTTGAAGCTTTATTTGCTGATGAGAGATGTTCAGTTGGACTTATAGTGGTATGAATAAGAATGGATCAGATAGGCCCATTGATTTGAATGCTTGGTTATCAGCTAGTGACACTATTTGAATACATTAATAGGTATAACCTTTTTCGAAGATGGGTGTCACTTGGGATGGGCTTTTAGATGTCAATAGCCCATACCAAGTCTAGAATCACTCTTTCAGAGAGTGGATCAAGACATAGCTCTCAGTTACTTCTCTAGTGCCATTTCTGCCTGCACCAGCATGCTACCCTCAATGATGATAATTGACTAAGCCTATGAAACTGTAAGTAAATCCTCAATTTAAATGCTTTATTTTAAATGTTGCTTCAATTATGGTAGGAAGCTTCTACTGTGTTAAGTTTCTATATGACCTTCATATGGCACTTAACTTCAGCTCTCTTTTCTCCTGTTATTTTCTCCTTCTTCACCCTCTCCCTTGACTCTCCCAATTTGATTCTCTCAGTCTAACTCCCCCTTCCATCCCTCACTTGTCAATACATAGCTATTCTATGACCCTTTTCAAGAGACATATATCTCTGTCCCCTGGTCCCATACTCTTACCTAACCTCTGTGGTTGTATAGATTGTAACTTGGTCACCATTGATTTAATAGCTAACATTCACATATAAGTATATGTATAACATATTTGCCTTTCTGGATCTGCATTATCTCATTCTGGATGATTATATTTCTAGGTTGATCCATCTACCTGTGAATCTCATGATTTCATTCTTTTAAACAGCAGGATAATATTACCTTGTATAAATCTATCATATTTTCTTAATTTATTTATCTGTTGATAGACATCTAGGGTTTTTTCTCAAATTTCTGGTTTATTATGTATAGAACAGCAATGAACATAGTTCAGGAAGTATACCTGTAATATGATGACTCATTCTTTGGGTATATGACCAAAAGTAGTACAGCTGGATCTTGTAGTTGATCAATTATAATCTTTCTGAGGAAACACCACACTGATTTCTATGGTGGGTATACAAGTTTGCACTATAGCCAGCAATGGATGAGTACTCCCACACTTCATATCCTCACCAGCATGAAATACTATTTGTTTTATTTTATCTTTATTATTCTTAATACTGCTTGATGAAATCTCAAATTACTTTTAAGTTGCATTTCTCTTATGAAAAATGTTGAATATTTCTCTCTCTCTTTTTAAAATTTTTTATTTTCTCACACATTTAGACTAACGTTCCCCCTCCCTCCACTCCTCCCAATCCTCCCAATTTTTCTCCCCTATTTTTTTTTTCATAAAAGAGTAGGCCTCCCAGGGATATCAAACAAACAAGGAGTAACAAGTTGCAATGAGACTAGGCACAAACCTTCAAATCATAGCTGGATGAAGCAACCCAGGAGGAGGAAAAGGATCCCAAGAATAAGAAAAATAGTCAAACCACACCTAACTTTGGCTGGTAGGAGTCCTACAAGAACACCAACATAATCATAAAACATATGCAAAGGGCATGGGCCATACTCACGTAATCTCATGGCTGTTGCTTCAGTCTCTGCGAGTCAGTGTTTTTTAGATCCTGAGTTTACTCATAAAAATTCTCTGTTTAGAACTGTGACCATTTAAAAATTGGGTTATTTGCTTCCTTTATATCTAGATTTTTTAGTTCTTTTTGTGTTTTGGATATTAGCCCTCTATCAGATGTTTATCTTGTTTAAAAAAAAGTTTCTTTTTCTATTGGCTGATGCTTTGTCTGAATGATGATGTCCTTTGCAATATAGACGCTTTTTGGTTTCGTTGGGTCTTATTTATTAACTGTTGATCCTAGTGCCTGTGCTAATAGTATTTTATTCAATTCAAAAAGTCTTCTCATATGCCAATGAGCTAAAGGCTATTTTGCAATTTCTCTTCTACCAGGCTTAATGTATCTCGTTTTATTTGAGGTATTTGACCTATTTACATTGAGTTTTCTACAGTGATAACTGTGGATTTCTTTGGGTTCATTTACACATAGTCATGGAATTTGACCAGCACAATTTGTTGCAATTTCTGTCTTATTTTCCGTGTTTATTTCTGGTGTTTCAAGTTAAAAATCAGGTATCCATAGGTATGTGGAGCTTTGTCTGGGACTTTATTTTTATTCCATTAATCAATATGTCTGTTTTTGTGCAAATATCATGCTCAGTTTATTACTATAAATCTGTAGTACAATCTAAGGTGTGTGTGTGTGTGTGTGTGTGTGTGTGTGTGTGTGTGTGGCAGGGGGTTACCTCTGTCAATTCTTTTTTTATTCAGGGTTGTTTAGCTAACCTGGTGTGGTGGTTTGAATAAGTGTGGTCTATGAGAAGTGGCATTATTATGAGGTGTGGTCTTATTGGAGTAACTGTATCCTTGTTGGAGAAAATGTGTCATTGTGTAGGAGGGCTTTGAGGTCTCCTAGTGCTCAAGCTCCATCCAGTGTAGAAGAGAGCCTCCACCTGGCTGCCTGCAGAGAGTCTCCTCCTAGCTACTTTCCAATCATGCTATAGAACTCTTGGCTACTCCAGCACTGTGTGTGCCTGCACAGCACCATGCTTCTGGCCATGATGATAATGGACTAATGTTCTGAAACTGTATGTCATCCCCAATGAAACGTTTTTCTTTATAAATGTTGCAGTGGCTCTGGTATCTCTTCACTTGAACTAAGACACTTAGATATTTTGTATTTACTCTATGTAGCATTAAAAATGTCTTTTTAAGATCTGTGAAGAATTATGTTGGAATTTTGATAAGAATTGAATTCAATCTGTAAATTCTGTAAATTTCTTTTGATAGGATGGGATTTTTTTTTTTTTTAGTATATTAATCCTACCAATCCATGAGAAATTAAGATCTTCCCATCTTTTACTATCTTCAATTTGTTTCATCAATGATTTGATTTTTTTTATTCTACATGTCTTTCATATGCTTAATTAGAGATATCCCAAGATATTTTATATTATTTGAGGCTGTTGAAAAATGTGTTGTTTCTCTTATTTCTTTCTCAGTCTATTGTTATTTGTACATAGGAAAGCTACTGACTTTGTAAATAATTTGTAACTAGGTACTTTGCAGAATGTGTTTGTCAGCTGTAGAAGTTCCCTCATGGAATTTTAGGGCCATTTTTGTATATTATTTTATCATCTGCAAAAAAAAAGAGAATACTTTGACTTCCTCCATTCAAATTTGTATTTGCTTGATCTTCTTCAGTTCTCTAATCTGTCTACCTAAGACTTCAAGAACTATATTGAATATATTTGGAGAAATTGGACAACTTTGCCTTGTTCCTGATTTTAATGAAAGTACTTTGACTTTCTCTCCATTTAACATTTGACGTTGACTATAGGCTTTCTGTAAATTACCTTTATTATGTTTAGGTAAGTGCCTTGTATCCCTAATCTTCCCAGGACTTTTATTATAAAGGAGTATTGGATTTTGTCAAAATGCTTTCATGCAGCTAATGAGATGATCATGTTTTTGTCTTTCGGGTTTTTTTGTGGTGGATTACATTTTTCAATTTACATATGTTGAACTGTCCCTTCATCTTTGAGATTAATTCTATTTGATCATACTAGATAATCTTTTTAATGTGTCTTATATTTGGATTGCAAGCATTTTATTGAGAATTATTGTAACTATGTTCAAAAGGAAATTAAATCCTTAGTTTCCTTCTTTGTTGGGTCTTTATATGGTTGAGATATCAGGGTGACTTTGGCCTCATGAAATGAATTTGGCAATGTTCCCTCTGTTTCTATTTTGTTAAATTTTTGAAGTGTATTGGGTTTAACTTTTTTTTGAAAGTCTGGTGTAATTCCGTGATAAAACAATTTGACTCAAGGATTTTTGTTTGTTTGGTAGAATTTTAATTGCCACTTATATTTCAATAGAGGATATAAATTCACCTTCTGATCTTGATTAATGTTGGAAGGTAGTATCAATTTTTTGTATAGCTTCCAGTCTGGTGACATACAAGTATTTAAAGTATGTTTTTTTATGTTTTTCTGAATTTACTTGGTTTCTGTTTTCATTTGTAATTTTTTAAATTTGTATCTACACTCGACACATTTAAGTTAATTTGACTAAAAGATTGTCAGTTATTAATTTTTTTCATAGAACCATATCTGTTGTATCAATTCTTTATATTTATATGATTGAATTTTTCTTTGTATCTTATTGATTTCAATCACATGTTTGACTCTTGCTGTCTACACATGTTGGGAGCAGTGCCTTCCTTTCTTCTAGAATCTAGATCTTTCAGGTGTGCTTCTAAGTTACTAGTATGAAATCTCTCCAATTGTTTATTTAGGCAATTTATGCTATGGACTTTTTTCTTATAATTGTATTCATTGTGTCCTATACGATTAAGTATGCTCTGTATTCCTTTTTATTTGAATCCAGAACATTTTTCATTGGTTTAATTATTTCTGTCTTGATCTACTTTTCATTCATTCAGTAGAGAGTTTTTCAGTTTCTATGAGTTTTTAATCTTTCAGTTGTTTATTTTTTTATCCACATTAATCCATGATGTCCTGGTAAGATGCAGGGTGTTATTTTAAATTTTGTTTGTTTGTTTTCCATTTGTTGAGACTTGTTTTGCATCTGAGTAAGTAATAAATTTTGGAGAACGCTCCATGGGATGCTGAGAGAAAGGAATATTCTCTTTTGTTTGGAGGAAATGTTCTGTAAATATCTATTAAGTTTATCTAGATTATGAAATAAGTTACCTCCACTATGTTTCTGTCTAATTTTTTTCAGTATTTTCATATATATATATATGAATATATATATTTTGTATATGTATATATATACATACACACATACACACACACACACACACATATATATATATATATATATATATATATATATATAAAATTTATTTATTTTTTCAAATTGTAATTTATACTCATTCACACAGGTATTATAAACACAAAAAGGCAGGACGTAGGGAAGAGGATGACACTGGAGTGTGGTGTTCAGGGGGAATACAGATATTTTTCAGAACAGGGTATCGGCTGGGTGAGGGTTCAGGGGATAGGTCACTATGACTCTGCCCATGATTCCCTTGTCCTTATCTAAGTTTGTAACATCTACCAAGGCTACCTATTTACAAGGTCTATGACTACTCAGGCTGGTAAATTGTCATAAAAACTGCCTGTTTACAATAGCTTATAGCCATCTGTTTCAGTGTTTATCCACAGAGACCCAAGAGTTGGTGTTACTATACATGTATAACAGGCCTATTGCTGATTTTAGGCCTATGGCTGATTTTAGGCCTTCAGTGTGTAAGCAGGGATGCCCCAGACACCTCCTTCCTTTTCTAAGTATAGATGGACTTCTAATTTTTGTCTAGATGGCCTGTCTATTAATAAGAGTGAGGTATTGAAGTCAACCACTATCATTGTGTGATTTAAAGTGTGTTAATATTACTTGTATTAACTGTGCACCCTTGTGTTTGGTGAGTAGATGTTAAGAATTCAAATGTCATATTGGTGAATTTGCTTTTGATATGTATTCAGTATCCTTCCTTACCTCTTTTTATTAGTTTTGATTTGATGTCCATCTTTGTCAGATATTGAATTAGCTACACTGGCTTATTTATTAAGAATATCTTTTTCCAACTTATTATCCTGAGGTGATATGTATCCTTGATGTTAAAGTGTCCTTTTTAGATGCAACAGAAGGATGGATCGATTCTATTTTTGTATCTATTCTGTTAGTTTGTGTCTTTTTATTGAAGAATTTAGACCACTGATATTGAGAGTTATGAATGAGCAGTATTTGTTGATTCTTCTCTTTTGTGTGGTATGCGTGTGCATGTGTATGCGTGTTTGCACTTGAATGTAATCTAATTCCTATAGCTAAGACCCTATCCTAGTTTTTAATTATCTTCTATTTTCATGATTATTCCATTTATTTTATCAGTGTTTACTCTGTCACACCTGTGGTTTCAGATGATATACCTTTATCCAACACAACACTCAAGAAAAGCAAAGTTAAATGTGGGTGTCTTTGTGATTTTTTTAACCTATTGAATATTATTTTAACTGTAGGGATGTTTTATTTCATGATCTTTGTTATGCTTACAATACTTCCAACATTTCTATGATGCTAAATTTCATTGGTATTGCTAGGGGTTTTTTTCTTTTTCTGCATCTCTAGTTATGATCCTTTATTGTTTCTCTCTTGCCAATGTGAGTAAGTTACATAATATTATATAGAATGGTTTGTTTATTTTAGTAAGACAAGGTATCACTATGCATTCTTGACTGCCCTGAATAACAATCTAGATAATGATGTAGACTAAGCTGGCCTCAAATGTACAGAGATCTGCCTGCCTCTACTTCCTAAGTACTGAAGTTAATGTCAAGTGCCACTATGCTGGGATGAATGTGAATATTTATCTAGACATGTATACTTGTAATCAATTCCACATCATTGTGATTTATAATTTCTGTCACATATTGAAGGTTTGATTTACTCCTATGAGTTGTGTGTCTTTTTACAATTTTCTGATGTATCTAAGAATATCTGATTTATGTTTGCTTTCACCTTTTTCCATTTTGAGGCAGAATAAAACCATAGGCTTTCCTTATATGTCAGACACAAAACTAGGTTGATATATTAATTTTTATTTTATTTTAGTTGGAGATGTTTTACACCCCTACACACACATCTGTGTACCATATGTATGACTGGTACACACAGACTTCAGAAGAGGGCATCAGATACCCTGGGACTGTAGTTGTAAGTGGCTGTGAGCTACTACATAGGTGCTCAGACTAGAACACTGGTCCTCTGGAGGACTAGCCAAAGCTCTTGACTGCTGAGTCATCTCTATAACCCCTCTACATTAATTTGTGTTAGACAACATTTGTGATCTCTTGATTGACAGAATTTATGAGCTAAAAGGAAAATGTTCACTGGATTATTCTCTTCAGTATTTATCATAGCTCTGTACAGTCTACACTTGGCAAACATAGTTTCTCTTCCTTCTGAAGGAGTAGGATTTGAACAACTCAGTTCTTACTTAGTGGATTAACAGATTACCTCAACACTTTACATCAATTTGCGTTCTTTCACCCAGGCTATAAATTTGACCTTTGTTCATTTCTTGTGATGTTTAGACAGTTGCAGCCACAGTTATCTGATATTTCTTCCTGAACAGAAATTAAATTAAAGTCATGATTACTTCTCCTGGATTTTTGCTTTTTTCCCTCTGCGTTTTCTTGACTATTCTGCTATATATTTGATACTTTGAGATTTTTTAAAAAACGTTTTGAGTTATTCAGCAAAAGAGAACTGACAATTTTACATACTTGCCACTTCTATTATTGAAAGTCTCAAGACAACTGCTTTTAATATACTGTCATCATGCAAACTTTTCAGATACAAACTTTTAGAAAATTCTCTTAGGCAAGACAGGTAGGGAACTAACAGGGTCATGTCTCAGAGGGCTGGTCACATTACCTCTTCACATATTTATAAGAAAATAAATATATCTCTTTTGTTATTCTTACAATTTAAGAAATGAAAATGTTGACCACACAAAATTAATAAAATCTAAGGGGGTGGGGGGAGAATTTTTTAAAGAAAATATTTCAAATTCATTGAGTCCTGACATCTACATTTTTGCCCTGAAACCAACTTGTTTGCTGTAGAAAACACAGTTTGTCTGACATATTTTCCTTTATGAAAAAGGCATGCTGCTATGATTTTATTCCCAGATTGGTTGGGAAGCATTAACCTGAAATTTTCCTGATCAAAGAGATTCTTCAACTTAATTTCAGTAATTTCTAATTGAAGAATAAGTGTGTGTGGAACAGTCATGTTATTATTGAGAAGAACTAAATTAAGTCCTTACATTTTTACCCCAGGGGACATGTTATATTTGAAATCTCATTCTTAAAATCCAGACATTTAAAGGAAGCAGAAAACAACAGATAAATTTACTGAAATTAAACTCAGAAGATGTTCAGTGACCTATATAATAAGCAATCAAAAATAAACAGGATTTTAATTTCACTAAATGCTCAAGCATGTAATTTTTAAAATTTGTTTCACAATCTAAACTATTTGATAGCAATTGAGTTGTAATCGCTCAAGAATATGTTCCAACACAGTTATTAAAAAAAAATCAATGATTGCCTGAGGTAGACAGTTATAATTTAAATATATAAAAATTAGTTATCATTGATCTAGTTGACACTTAATGCACTTAATGCATTTATATATTAATTTTCCCTGATAATTAGCCAAAGGCAATTTACATAAATTCATAATCATAACTCCTCATTCGTAACAAATATATTTTTAAGCAAATGATATTGATTAATATTTTCCAAGAACCATCACTGTACGTTTGTATGAACAAGTGAGTTGGATATTTGAAAAAATATTTTGAGGAAGTTACTTGACAAATAGAACTTAGTGTTTAGCAAATATGTGATGATACTTTAAGAAATGTTTCTAATACTTTACAAAATCAAATTGTTGATGCTAAACCTGGGTTTCTTTATTATGGTTCTTTAAAGAATGAAAAGAAAGAAACTCTGTAGATATTGAAAGGAAATTTATTAGAATGATTTTCAGATTGTGGTCTAGCTAATCCAACAATGAGTGACTATGAACAGAAAGTCACAGAATTCAATAGTTGCTCTGTTTACAAGGTTAGATGCTATAGCTTGTCTTTCATTTACACTTGAGTCCTGAAGAATTAGGCTCTAATGCCAGTGAATGAATGGACTTGTTAGCAAGGCCTGGGCCAGCCCCCCCAAAACAAACAAACAAAAAACCAAACAAACAAAACAACAACAACAACACCTTCCTTTCCCCATGCCCTTATATAAGCTTCTATCAGAAGCTCTGTCTTAGATTAAAGGGATGTCTTCCTGTCTCAGGGTCTGAATTAAAGGCGTATCCTATCTCAGCTTAAGCTATCTGGATTAAAGGTGTCTACTTCAAAGATCTAGATTAGAAGTAGATCTTCCTTCTTCAAATTGAATAGCAATTACTTATAGCTGTGTCCTCCATTTTTGAATCTAAGTTAATTCCAGTTATATGTAGTCTCATTTACAGTGAAGAATAGGCATCATAGTTTTTTGTTTATTTAAAACTTTTCTTCCTGTATGTAAATAATTTATAAAATTATTCAGAGGTGTATTCTGAAAATCAGTTGAAGGACTCTTTAAGCTGATTATAACTGCTGAGATATGTTAGTGAGCTTTTTGTCATTATGGCCAATACCAGAAATAATTTATAAAGGAAGAAACATTTATTTTCATCCATAGTTTGAGAGGTTTCAGTACATAGACCAGGCTATTCAGACCTTTTAGTGGTACAGCATGACGTGGCTTAGGAGTTCAGGCTATAGAAACTTCATGGAATAAAAAGCTAAACCAAACCAACCAAACAAACAAACAAAAATCCAGGAAGAGATTATGATCCTATTACATGTTTCCAGGACACTTGTATTTACCAAGTTCCTTCCACTACTTCTTAGTAGCAGATGGCAAACTCTTTACCTTGAGTGCCTTGGGAACATTCAAGATCCAGATCACAAGAAGATATGCGAAAGTATAATTTCTGTAGTTATCATATCCACAATTGTCTAAAATTTTCAAAATCTAAGATAAATTCTAATACTGTTTTTTTTGAAATTTAGGATAAGTCTCATTGATTATCTCAGATTGAGAATATTAAGGAACTATGTAAGCAAAATTAAATTCCTCTTTGCATCTAAGATAGAATTTCTTACCTTAAAAATAGGTCTGGAATATGAAATAACTCACACATGGCCTGTGGGTAAAGAAAATAGAATCATCATTCAGCTCTCTATTAAATAGCAGCACCAGTGATGTATCTTGGTTTTCTTTCTCTATACTATACAGTAAAAAATGCTTATTCCTTAAATATATATTATAACGATAGAGGTAAAATACAGTAGGCATCTCATTTTATCAGATTAGAAAACAACTCTCTTGACTTAGTAACTATTAATAATGTAATACCAAAATAAGGGGCTCACTAGGAGCTTGGGTGGGTAAGCCAGAGTGTCAGAGTTAGCAGCTTGGGGCTTGGTTATGCAATATGGCATCTTGTACAGGCCAACGAGAAGCCAGAAACTTTCTGAACATGGAGCACATTTCCATGACTATCAGACGAGGTATAGAATGTGACATTCAAGTATGAAATCAAGAAGTTCACTTACATGTATCTGATCATATGGCTGTTGTTGGTTGTCAAAAGGAGTATGGGACATCTGAGGTTCTTGTCACATGATCAGTTGGCTATGGACTATAAATGGGAATATCAATATTTGTTGAGCATTGGAATCTCTTTCTTGGGCCTTCTTTCCTTCCCTCAAAAAAACATTAGGTATCTATTGCTCTCCATGATCAACATGGGGTTCTTTTCCATCGATAACCTCATAGATGTCAGCATAGAGATGTTCCCTGCCACACAGCAACTCTACCATCATGGCAAAGCCTGCAGCTTCCTGGTTGGATTTCTGCATTCTCTGTTATATACCTGATATTGGTACTGACAGTCCAAGTTCATGCCTTGAAACTGTACTACAGCAAGGATCACTCAGACTCTTGGATCACCCGCATACATGAGAAGAAGCGTAAAAAATCCTGGGTCTCCCATTAAGCAGCATTAAAGAAGCTGTTCAGAATCTTCATAGACTGTAGCATCTGTGACATTGCTGCCTATTTCATACTAGTATCAAATTTTGGCCTAGAGTTCTCTGTTACCATCTGATGAGGTGGCAAACCTATAGTATTTAATTTATTCTTGACTAGATACAACTGGGTGACTAATAGCTGTGAAACACTTTAACTGCTTGAAGTTGAGTCCCTCTGGGACTGAGCCTTATCCTCGCCTTCTCTTGGTCGTACTTACATTCATCACCTCTTCACCATCAATGCTAAAAGAAATATGAAATAAATCAGTACATGAAATTCTACTTCAATCTGTAGGTCATGAGGCAGGAAATATTTGGGAAGTTGTTCATGCTACAAGCTGTTCAGTTTAATGCAAACTAATCAAAAAGAAACTCTTTAAAGTTAATAATCTCCTGGGGCATCTGGGGGTGGTGATGTGCAAAATAAATAGGTAATAATCAGAAATCAAACCAATGTGTCATAGGAATTTTAAAATTATAATGATTATTGTTGTATATAAAGCTAATTATCTCTCAAATTAAGAAAATGAATGGAGAAGTGATGTTTTACTGGTAAAAGTTGGTTGTAATTTTTTTAATAGTCAGAAATTCCATGTAACAGTATACTAATATCAATTTTACCTGAGTTACTTGGATTGTATATACATGTTCATTTCTTATGGTATTCGTTTCTTACAGTATTTTGATGAAATTTTATGTTATTGTCTAATATTAGTCCTCTAAACACTGAAGACAATTTTTTAACTTTTACCTATATAAGCTTATTTGCTTCCTGGGAACATTAAGTGTATTTAAAGTCTCAAATTGCTAAGGGATTAGAATAAGTTAATTTCTTTATAAACAGATAAAATATAAATAGGATATAAAAAAATAAAATTCACTTGATAAGCTTAGTGTCTGTTTCTCTGATTGCAAATGTAATGATGCTCTGCTAGTAATCAACATATTTTATGCTGTGTTGTTTCACCATCACTTTTTAAATATCAAATTGGTCTGAAAGGGACAAAGTTAAATTTGAAATGAATACACAGAAACATGCAAGTTGGAGGGTAGAAATAGATGTTGGAAAAAGTCATATTCATTTGTCTATGTATATGAAGTTCTCAAGAATAAGGAAAATTATTTTAAAAATTATAAAGAAGTATTGACATTAAAAAAACAATTAAGTTAAAATTATGATCATAAATTAATAAAGACAGTATTTACAAATATTACCTCTCATTTTTGAGTCAAAGGTAACTTCCATATTTGAGTCATGGTATACAAATGATTTTAAAATTCTGATGATTAATACTATCAAAAAATCACCATTGCTGAGTCTATATTTTCACTAAGAAGGTATAATAGTATATATACTTTAATTTTTTTTCAGGACAAAGTTTCATGATGAAGCAGAAGGTAGCCAGGAAGTGACCTTGGGTGGCTTCAAATTTAAGGTAATCTACTTCTGCTCTGCCTCCTAATCTTGGGATTAAGAGCACTAGTTACTATTCCTAAAAATTATTTCAAAGACTTTGTTTCATTTTCTTAAAGTGGCTCATGTGATATCAATGTCTTTGTAGGAGACAGAAGAGAAGTCATGAACTTGGTCTCCTTCAGAATTAGGTTAATATTTTACCTTACCCAACTGACATATGGAAGAACATTGATATTCAGTACTTCTGAACATGATTTACAGCCAGGAATTGTCTTAGGATATGGAACTCTCTTTACTTGAATATCTTTGTATCTATCTATTCTCTACGTTTTTCATAAAGCATTAAAACTTCTGTTCCCAATTCACCTCTCTATTTATGTGGGTTCATATCTTGAATGGTGTGTGAAGATCTCCTGTCATTGTATTCTCATTTAAAGTTGCTAATTCCCTCAATTATGAGTTCTTATGCAATGTACCACAGGATGTACAAATGAGGGAACACATGTGAACACCAGATTGTGCCATGTGTTAGAGGTACCAGCTCAGTTAATTGCTGTAAGTTTAGAATGAACATCTTTTTCTAGGAGATGAGCTGTCTAATTTGCCATACTTGTAATCAAGTTTATAACAGTTGTGGGGTTCAAAATCAAGTCAATCAAGTAAATAATGCCTCATGTCAGAGGAAAGGTGATAGACTCATAAAATGCCAAGTTAAAAAAAAATCTGTAAGTGGAAAAGATATTGCTAGAACTCATACATAGCAAGAGCATCTATGATTCATGGTAATAAATATGATAAAACATACTAAGGGCTCTCTGTCTTTTGATAGTGACTGAATATCATAGTAAAAAGTGTTTTTCCCTCAGTGTTATTCTTCTTTATTATACTTATATTTTATATATTTTATCATATTCTTAAAATAAGCATTTCTTCATCTTATATGTTCTAATTTCAAATTTTATAGCTATCAAAAACTGATATTGAGAACCAGGCACTTTGATCATATATCACAGGCATCAATAGTCTGAAGATGGCAGTTGTAGACTTATCCACTCCAGCACTCAAGCCCACATTTTGATTTGCTTGGGTAGATTCAATAATTGATTTATATAGAAGACAATTAAATATATTATAGACACTTATCTAAGTGTTTTCACTTATATTTATATTCATAAATACCTGAAATCTGTCAGTACATGAGACTATTTGCTGAACCAAACAAACTGATATTTCAATGAGTTCTGGGCAGCATCGGCACCTGAATCTTACCTGTCCTCCCAAAGTAATGAACACATGTAGTGATATACTTCTGCATTTAAATAATTATCAGTGCTGAATGACATTATTCATTTGGGACACATTTGGGAGATATTCAATAGGTACAGACTTGATAAAGTATTCATCTTGAAAATGTACAATGAATTACTTGCAACAGAAGGTAGGGATTGGTTAATGTGGATCCCTGGAATATTTGAGTTTTACCACCATGCTCTTCTCATAACCAGATATCCTTTCTGGTATCTCTGAGTAGTAAAATACCATTCTAAGCTTGCTTCGAGATAGGCCTCTTCCTTCTCCTCTGATGCCTCAATGTCCTTTGTCTGAGTCAGTAACTGTAGCAAGCCTGGGATTGGGGAATGCTCAGTTGAAGATGTTTCACTTTGGCTACGGTCACCTGCATTGAGTCCTGGGAGCATCCCCCATCCCAAGTCTGTAGGACTTCTTATAGATTCCCCCTGCCTCCCACCACAAGCAGTTTCATGTTTTCATTCATTCTCCTAGCCCCCTGGGCTTCTATCTTGTCTGTCGCCATACCTGATCCTGCCTCCCTATTCTCCTCTCTAGCCCAGATCCTAACCCACATTTGTGCTTTCCTACTTGTTTACATTTTATGGGTCTTTGGAATTTATCATGGATATTTTATACTTCTTGGCTAATATCTGCTTATCAGTGAATGTGTACTGGAACCTCAAAAAAACCACAGGATCCATAGTGGGGGAATGGGAACACGAATCAACTTACAAAAACTTCGACCTCAATTTTTTCTTGTTTAAAACAAACACAGGGACAAAAATTGAACAGATTGTTTATCCTTTGAGCAGAAGAAGGCTGTTTATTTGAGTTAATTTTATATCCAGCCATTTTGCTGAATTTGTTTATCAGCTGTAGGAGTTCTCTAGTGGAATTTTTGTGGTCATTTATGTATACTATCATATGATCCACAAATAGTAATATCATGACTTCCTCCTTTCCAATTTGAATCCCTTTGACCTCCTTTTATTGCCTAATTGCTCTTGCTAGAACTTTGGTTCCTATATTGAGTAGATAGTGGGAGAGTGGCCAGCACTAGTCCCTGATTTTAGTGGGATTGCTTCAAGTTTCTCTCCATTTAGTTTGATGTTGGCTATTGGTTGGCTGTGCATTGCTTTCATTATCTTTAGGTATGGACTTTGAATTTCTGATCCCTCCAATACTTTTAACCTGAAGGGGGGTTGTATTCTGTCAGAGGCTTTTTCAGCATCTACTAAGATGATCATATTTTTTTTTTCCTTTTGGTTTAGATAGTGGATTATATAATGTTTATATAGTAGATTACTTTGTTGGATTTCCTTATATTGAACCACCCCAGCAACCCTGGAATGAAGCCTACTTGATCATGGTGAATGTTCATTTTAACATGTTTTTAGATTCACTTTGTGAGAATTTTAAGTGGAGATACAACTTGTAGAGATGATCTCCAATAGATAGGCACAGCCTCCAGTTGAGGGATGGGGCCACCCATACATCTCAAAAATTTTAACCCAGAAATGTTCCTATCCAAAGGAAAGAGTGGGACAAAAAGTTGAACAGAGACTTTAAAAAGGTCATCCAGAGACTGCACCACCTAGGAATACATCCCATCTGCAGACAACAATCATCCACACTATTGCTGATGCTAAGAAGTGTTTTCTGACAGGATTCTGGTATGACTATTCCCTGAGAGGTTCTAACAGCACTTGACCAATACAGATAGAGATACTCACAGCAAGTGTCTTCTTTTGTATTTCTGATATATATTTATTCTTTAAATAATATTTCTCCTAACTTACTCAACAGTATGAGCATATAATAACATAATGTACAAAAAGTATTTAAATTATAAAAATATAAAGTAGAGATTTTTGCATGACTGAATAAATATTTTGGAAGTGAAATACCACATTAAATGTTTATCTTTAACTTCAGCCAGAGGATGTTACAATGATAGTTGTATTAGGTGAGGAATTTCAGATATTTTTGTTTTTAAAACCTTTATATCATTTTATATGTATAAATGTGTTGCCAAGATGAATGTATATGCATTATATGCATGCTGTCCCTGAAGAGACCAGAATAGGACATCAGATTCCCTGGAACTGAAGTTACAAATAGTCATGAACTACCTTGAGGTAGATAGGAAACAAATCCAGGTTCTCTGGAAAAGCAGTGTTAAATGCTGAGCCACCTATCCAACCTTCAAATTATATGTTCTTAACCTTTTAAGAAACAAAGGAATATTAGTAATATTTCCTTACAAATTTAAATGATCATAAAATTACCCATACCTGCTATGCATTTTCAGATTACATATACTATTTAAATAATTTTTGACACTACTGAACTAAAAAAAGAATTACAATGTGTACCTCAAAGTGATGATACAAAGTAAAAGCCAAAATAACTGTCCAAAGGTGAGTTGAACAAAGATATCACCAATGGAATTGCGAACGTGGGCCAGGAAAATCCCATGAAGCCTCAATCCTCCACAAAGGACTATAGGCAAGAGAGAAAAGTTGGGACAGCACAATAAAAACTAATGACAAAAAGAGGCCATGAATTTGAAGGAAAGCTGGGAGAGATATATGGGAAAAATAAGAAAGAGGAAAATGAAGAGGGGAATGTTATAATTTCAAACATAACAAAAATTAGAAAGATAGTCTGAATGAAAGTTTAAGAACAAATAGCATTCCAGTTACGTTATGAGTAGCAGAAGGAAGAAAATTGATAGGAACAAAATTGTAGAGGAGATAATGAAAGGACCAAAAGTCTACAATGAGTAGGAGAATGAAATAAAAGTGCAAAAGACTGCAACACAGGGGAAGAAGAGGTGTTAATGAGAAAGAATAAAAGTAGAGATGGACAGCAAACTGTGTGGATGCATCAGAGAAGAAAAACATATGATGATAGTTATATAGATGGAGAAAGGCAGAGACAGAGAGATAAGAAAAAGAAAAATGCAATAATGGGTCTATATCTTTGTGTTGTTTCAAAAAATACTAATAAAAGTTTAAAAATTGATTTGAGAAATGCTACTGATATTCAGGTGATAGGTTTTTTTTTAATTTTTTGACTCATTAGCAATTACAAATTGAATAATTAAATGTTGGTTGAAATCTAGACTAAGGAGATGGGTTTAATCAGCAATTTAAAAATAATTATTAGAATGGTGATCATTTGTGCATTTCAGAGGAATTAATATGTACAGGAACATATATTTAGATCACAAGGAAAAAAGGAGTACAATTGAAATACAAAAATCAAAAGATTTTTTTGGAAACAAATTAGGATGATATATTATCATGAAAATTAAAGATGAGGAAACTTAAACACAGGTTAATACATATTTAAGTGTCATATTAAGATTTGGATACTTGCAGAGTATGTTGAATAAGTAAAATGGGGCAGGGTAATTTTTTGCATCATTCATTAGGTAATGTGACAATGCTCTATAAAGCAAAATTAATGGGATGTATACTAGACATGATGGTTCAAACTTATTTATGAATAAGCAAGTTAATGCTAACCCTGAGGATAAGGTTCCTTGTGTACATGAAAGGCAGAGAAGGAAAATGAGATAGGCTCATTTCAAAAGGAAAACAAGCAAGAGTCAGGTACAAGCATGACACTGTGTATATGAGCCTCCAATATGTAATATTGTTTTTTTAAAAAAGGACAGTCTCCAAACTACAGTGCATAAAATCACATAAGTATAAATTACATAAGTATAAATGTTTAAACATCAGAAAAATAAAAGAAAATAAGAAAATGTTTATTTCAGATAGAGATATTGAGGCAAGGGACATAGTTCATTGACAACCTACTTTCTTACCATGCCCAAGGCCTTTGGTTTAATATGTGGACCTTCCAAGTGGCTATAAGTGTTATTTTGCCAGAGTTTATGAACTGGCAATTTATTTGCACTCTGAAAATAAAGGCTTTTATTGCTTGTTTGTAATTTAATTCTGGCTCATTATGGGCATCTTCCTTTCATATGTTCCAAAATCATCTTCATTGGATATGTATCCATCTGATAAGATATTATCAGTTAATGACAAAAGACAAAACCCCAAGGGGATAAAGGGCTACATGGTGCCATTATTAATACTCATTAGCCATGTTTTGCATGCTTATGGTATTGTTGCTTTATACCATGCTGGAAAATGTGAAATTCTTAATTTTTTGTTTTATTTGACATTTCATAAGAGTTCTTGAGATGTATTGTCAATTTGATTGGCACGTTCCATATATTACAGTACTAGAATTAAGCTTTCAGGGTAATTTTTTTTATTCAGTTTAGAAAATCTCATTCTAAATGGTGGCCCCATAATTATATTGTTCAATAATTTGTCTTAATATGTGGAGGGAGACTTTAGCAAATTAAAGATAAGAAAAAATCCATTTTATTATTTAATGATACCTTTCTAGTAACTAATTCATCCATCTTATAAAATTAGGGATTTTTTTCTTTTCATTTTATCAAAACCACACTGACAGGAATCAACCACATACTCTTGATAGGTGCTGTTGGAAAAACAGCAATGTAAAATACCATAGTTGCATTTAATAGACATGAAGAAATAATAAAAGACTACAGTAATGTTTTAAAATATTTGGATAATTTATTTCCAGTATAATAACCATGAAATATTTCCATATTGGAGATAAATATCTACATAGATCCATGTGCATTCAAAAATTACAAATTAATGTAAATATAAATAAATAATAGCAAAATATTCAGTGTTGTTACTACACTTATTAAATTGTCAGCTACTAAAGTTTTAATTACTTGATCCTTCTTTGGCAACATAGGAGTGCAGCATTTTATGAATGGTATGCCTTTCTAAGAACTTTCTGACTATTACAAAGATTTTGAATAATTTTCTTTTAAACATACACAGTATTTTTTTATTTATCCTTGTGTTTGAAATGTTTCAAATGGGATATGACTATATTTTAAAAACTGGCATGTTTATTTGGATATAAGTTTTTATTAGAATTTAGGAAACATGTGGAAGAGTAGATCTAGAGGAAATAATCTTTCTTTTGCAAATAAAAGGTTGTAATGTTTCAAGTATTCTTCATTAAGCAAGTAAGAAATAAGTTTTGCTTAAGCAATTGATATCTAAAGTAAAATTTTATGTTTTAAAACAAGAACAATATCATAATAAATCTATCAATCAAGAAATTGTCTAGTCTACTAGGCACATGCTAGAAATGGAGAATGACTTATACATTATTGAATCAAAACCTATAGAATTATCTTCCCAGTTAAATGGACAGGTATGCTCAGCAAATCCTCTATCATAATTCACCTAATAGTGTTGATGACCTGCCATGCATGTAACACTTAACTTTGTAGCAGTAGAGGATATTTAGAAATATTACACACAGTCCTGTTACATAAGAGGTGTCTATTTTAACTGGATATAAGTCATGACAGTAGAGGATAAATCACTCTACAAGAGAAAATCATGAAACTAGACAACAATATAAAGAATGATCACAAACATTGTGTGATAAGTGATGGCAGAGATGCATACTCTAGACACATCATGAAAGAAAATGTCATTCTTGCTGGTTATTCATTATGATTCTTTATCAACTAGTTCCAAAGCATTAGTCAAATATATGTAAAATTATTTGGAACTGTGTGTATCATTTCTGTATTTGTAGACAATTAAGAGCTTGATTGAAACAATAGAAGAAAAAGTTTGATGTAACAAATAAAATAACCTCTACATTTGTTTTAGCAAATCATGATTAATGTATGTACTTTTCCTAATTTTCTAGACAAGATATGAGAAAATCTTGTCTAATCATTATCTTTGCTTGGACCACTTGTTTATCTGGAATCTGGAAATGATTTTAATGTTACTTGTCTAAAGATCCTGGGTAGCACTCTGTATGAACAAAGTCTTATGTCTAAGCTTCTAACACTATCAGCGTCATTCTAGATATAACAACCTCCTTATGATGGAGAAAAACCTATAGTCCAAATTGGGAAGGCAAACTTATGGCCATGTCACCTTTTCTTCAGGGCTGATAGCATGCCATTCATCAAATATTGAATACGCATGAGACAACAGCATGGTATCCGAAGACAAAATAGAAATTATTACATATATTTCAATTGGATGGAAACTAGATTTGTAGTATTGGATTCTGATCATAATATTGAGATTCAAAGCTAATTCCAAGAGAACTTGATATAGTTGAAATTTCTAGTTTTGGAGAACCACACTATTAAGGATGCAGTCCCTCATACCTGGATAGCTCTTCAGTTGTAGGCTTCCCTTTCTCAGTAGATCTTCCCTTTCTCTACTTGACATTGTTTGGAGAATGTCTCTGAGCATAGATGCCTGACCTTATTTGAAGGATGACCCTGCACAGACAGAGCTTCCTTAAAGTGCAGCATGATTCATCACATGAGTCTTGTCACTTCTAGTTCATGTGATAATTAGGTACTGTGTTAAGACCAATCAGATTTTCTTATGTATAACCCAAAGAACCTTTATATACACCTGGAACAATTAAGTGATCTGTTTTTCTGAAACTGACTTCTGGATGTTCTTTCAGCCATACTCATAGTTGTCTGAACACTTCTTGCTTCATCTGATCCCTTTGCCAAATGGGCCAATGTCCAATAACACAGAGCCAAAGGGAAATCCAAAGCTGGCACTGGAACAAGGTCTTCTGAAATGTATAGAGTTTGTGATAATTCTTCTTAGGGTAAAGACATTTTCCACTGAATTACTTGTCTAAAAATTGTGTCTCTTTTCCTTTCTTTGCTTTACTCTCAGTTTGCACCTTCACCAAGGAACCAGATATGGTTTGTGGACAACTGAAGCCTCATGGTTAAGGGAACTCCCCAACATTTTCAGAAGGTCTGCCTAACTTCTTTTAGAATCCTGAGAGCCCAACTTTATATAGGCAATAAATCTTTCACTGGTCATAAAAACCTGATAATGGAGAAACCAGTTAAAAATTGCTAGAACAGTTGCTAGTCTCTTAAATCTGTGTGAAGACTTGTGCTCATTGGAGCAGTTTTAATCCCCTACTGGCCCCAGGAATGTTGAGTGCTATTGAGTACACTTCCTTTCTTTTCTGTAATAGGGAACTCAACATCACTTCAGAAAAAATTTTGAATCCATTCCCTTAGAGTCTTACTTAAACTAAAACAAAGTAAAATCTCCCAAAAGAAGCCATTGAGCAGCTTTGTGGTTTAGAGATGGTTAGAACAATTATCCCCAGTCACCTCAGCCACTATGTCCCAGGGATGTAGATCTTCTACCCACAGGGATTTTTCCCATTAATCTCAGGTATCAAGACAATATCTTACCTGCTATCTTGGTACCCCTTCCTGGCAATATTTTGTCTTGCTTGCATATGACATTCACCTCTAAGTAAGACTTCCTATTTTATAAATAGAGGACTAGGTAAAGTAAATAAACATATGTCTCTCTAGTACTGAGGTTGTTATTGAAACTTTGGAAATAAATTTGGTCCATTAGGCAGTCACCAAATAGGACCACAGCAAGAATAACCCCATATCCCCTGCTAAATTAATAAATTGGAACTATGACAAAGTTCAAGACCCCATGTTGCAGCCACCAAGCAGACTAATTCAAAATATTTTAAATAAAGAGAGATTGGACACTGGAAAGGAGATTGTCTACCAAATGACCCAACTGTTCTTAAACCTCCTAAATCCATCTGTCCCCACTGTATGGTAACTTCTCGGGAATTCAGCAGACTTTACTCCCTTTGAGTTACTTTGAAAAGGTCCACTTTGAAAATGTCTACACTCCAGACCTTGAATCATTTAACTCCCTTGTCCATAAGCCCTAGAGAGGGATATTTGCTCACTTGGCACCTTCATACACTTTCCTGAAATAAAAACCAACTGAGGAGCAAACCATGAGCAGGTAAGCCAGTAAACAACATCTCTCTGTGGTCTGCACATCAGCTCTTGCCTCCAGGTTCCTGCCCTGCTTGAGTTCCTGTCCTGACCTCCTTTGATGATGAAGAATGATGTGGAAGTCTTGGCTGAAGAGGAAATAAAAATTGAGCAGGAGGTGGCGAAGGGAATGGATATCTCTACTCGCTCCAAAGATCCTGGCTCTACAGAGAAAATGGCCCCAAAACGGAAGTTCCGCAGCCCCCCACATTCCTCCAATGGCCATTCTCCTCAAGACTCATCAACAAGCCAAATTAAAAAGAAAAAGAAACCCGGCTTACTGAACAGTAGCAATAAGTAACAATCAGAGCTAAGACATGGTCCGTTTTACTATATGAAGCAGCCACTCACCACAGACTCTGTTGATGTACCACAGGACGTACGGAATGACTTCTATTGCTGGGTTTGTCACCGGGAAGGACAAGTCCTTTGCTGTGAGCTCTGTCCCCAAGTTTATCACGCTAAATGTCTGAGACTGACATTGGAACCAGGGAGGGACTGGTTTTGTCCTGAATGTGAGAAGATTACAGTAGCAGAATGCATCGAGATGCAGAGCAAAGCCATGGCCATGCTGACCATTGAACAGCTGTCCTACCTTCTCAAGTTTGCCATTCTGAAAATGAAGCAGGCAGGGACGGATGCATTCCAGAAGCCCGTTCCATTGGAGCAGCACCCCGACTATGCAGAATATATTTTCCACCCCATGAACCTTTGTTCATTGGATAATAATGCAAAGAAGAAGAGATATGACTGCATGGAACCCTTCCTGGCTGATGCCAAGTGGATCCTGCACAACTGCACTATCTATAATGGGGGAAATCACAAGTTGATGCAAATAGCGAAAGTCATCATCAAAATCTGTGAGCACGAGATGAATGAAATTGAAGTGTGTCCAGAATGTTATCTTGCAGCTTGCCAGAAAGGAGACAACTGGTTCTGTGAGCCCTGTAGCAATCCATACCCTTTGGTCTGGGCAAAACTGAAAGGGTTTCCATTCTGGCCATCAAAAGCACTGAGGGACAAAGATGGGCAGGTTGATGCCCGTTTCTTTGGACAACATGACAGAGCCTGAGTTCCTGTCAATAATTGCTACCTCATGTCTAAAGAAATACCCTTTTGTGTGAAAAAGACTAAAAGTATCTTCAACAGTGCCAAGCAAGAGATGGAACTTTATGTGAAGAACATATGGAGGAAGTTTGGGGTTTTAATTACTCTCCATTCAGGACACCCTACACTCCCAATAGCCAACACCAAATGCTGCTTGATCCCAGCAACCCCAGTGCCGGCACTGCCAAGACAGACAAACAGGAGAAGGTGAAGCTCAATCTTGATATGACAGCATCCCCAAGATCCTTCTGAGCAAGCCTCTTCTGAGTGCAGGCGCTGGCCGCAGGATCTCCCTGTCCGACATGCCTTGCTCCCCCACCAGAACGAACTCTCTTGTGCACACAGGCTCCAATGTGGAGCAGGACCCCGAGAAAAAGACCTCATCCAGCCATTTCAGAGCAAGCGAGGAGTCCATGGACTTCCTTGATAAGAGCACAGCTCAGACCCAGTTGAGAGAGTTGAGTAGGAGGCCACTTGGTGCATTCTGGTGTCCGTGGATGCCTCATCCATAGGTGCAAGCAAGCAGGCACCACCAGATCCCACAGATGAGGAAAGTATTCCCAAAGGCCAGCTGGGGCCATTCTTAGAAGCGGGTGGAAATGGCCCCAAACCCTACAGGGCTCGAAGCCAGTGTCAGCATCTTGGCTGTTCACAAATAGTGCCCTGTCACTGTTTGTTCTCATTACGATGTAGTTGAAAGCTTAGTTTTTGATCCCTTTGTGTTAGGGTTGACTTAGATGTGGAGAGAATCGAGGTGAAAATTGTTCCCCTGCCCAGTTATCTCACTTTCATCAGGGCTGGGTTTTGTCCAGCTCTGTGTTGTATTTTGGATATGACACTGGTCTCTAATTGTAGGTCACCCCCTCAGCTGATGTGACTTTGGGGAACTTATTTAATGTCTCTACACGTTAGCCTTCCCAGCTTTACCATGGCAATTGTAACTGACTACATGTAGGCTCTCCTATATGTAGGGTCTATTGAGAACAGAAAGAGTCAGGACCTCACAGTAGGACAAGGACAGTACCCAGGGGAGCGTTGACCATAGAAATATGTTTCCTGGTGATCTCTAATGTACTGTCTACGAGGATATGAGAAGAGACGCAGTTAAGGGGGGATGACCTAAGGAACAGTCCAGACCAGCTAGTCTTGGGTAGGAGGGTCATCCCATCTCCCTCTCCCCTGTGCTGGGCTTACAGGTGTATCACACCACAACTGCCCCATTAAAACTTTCTTGAAATTAGCACATCATAAAATAAAGTGTGTTCGTGAAAAAAAAAAAAACAACAAAACAACTGATACTCTTCCAGATTTTATACTAAGGGCACAAGAGAGTTTAGACAGAAAAATAACAGGTCCTGCAGTCAAACAGTCCTATCTGGGAAGGGTTGACGCCAGAACAAGGACAGGCATACTTGGAACTAAAAATTGAACGTCATAAAAAAAAATGGATCATTGTCACCCAAGACATTGAGACTGCTTCATACCAAACCTCATCTCTTACACAGGGCTTAGCATCCACAACAGAGATGATTTCAAAATATTTTCTTTCATAATTGGTTATTTTATTTACATTTCAAATGTGTCCCCATTCCCAGTTTCCCCTCTGTAACCCACCATCCCACCCTACTCCTGCCTAGATGAGGGTGCTGACTTACTCACCCACCCACTCACTCCCACCTCACCACCCTAGGCATCCTGCTACTCTAGAGCATCAAGATTCAACAGAACCAAGAACCATCCCTCCCATTGATGCCAGATAAGGCAATCCTCTACTATATATGCAGTTGGAGCCATAGGTCCCTCCATGTGTACTCTTTGGTTGGTAGTTTAATCCCTAGGAGCTCTGAGGTGTCTGACTACTTGACATTGTTGTTCATCCTATGGGGTTGCAATTGAAATAAGCTCCTTCACTCCTTCCTGTAACTATTACATTGGTGTTCTCAAGCTCAATCAGATGGTTGGCTATGAGCATCTGCATCTGTATTGGTCAAGTGCTGGTAGACTTTCTCAGGGGACAGCTATATCACGCTTCCATCAACAAGTGCTTCTTGACATCAACAATAGGGTCAGGATTTGGTATCTAGAGATGGGATGGGACCCCAGGTGGGGAATCTCTAGATAGCCTTTCCTTCAGTCTCTGCTCCATTCTTTGTCCCTGCATTTCCTTTAGACAGGAACAATTCTGGGTTAAAATATTTGAGATGGGTGCATGGCCCCATCCCTTAACAGGGGCTGTGCCTCTCCACTGGATATTGTCTCTACAGGTTCTATTTCTGTTTTGGGGGATATTTTGGCTAATACCATCTTTATTGGGAACTGAGGACCTCTTGTTTCCCTTGTATCTGAGACTTTCTAGTGGCTACTCTCATTTCCCCATCCTCTACTGCTATACACCTCTGTACAATTTCCTGACCCTCTGCATTTCTCCCCTGCCTTCTCCCATAGCTGATCCATCCCAGCCCCCTTTTTTACCCTCCCCCTTCTCTCTCCCTCCCAGGACTATCTCTCCTTCTGCCTCCCTTGATTTTGTTGTCCCCTCTTCTAAGTAGGACAGAAACATTTACACTTTGATCATCCTTCTTCTTGAGCTTCAGATGATCTGTGAATTATATCATGGATATTTCAAGCTTTTCTCCTAATATCCATTTATCAGTGAGTTCATACCATGTGTTTTTTTGTGACTCAGTTACCTCACTCAGGATGATATTTTCTAGTACCATTCATCTGCCTGTAAATTTCAAGAAATTATTGTTTTTAATAACTGAGAAGTACTCCACTGTTTAAACGTACCACATTTTCTGTATCCATTCTTCTGTTGAAGGACATCTGGGTTGTTTCCAGCTTCTAGCTTTTATAATCAAGGCTACTATGAAGATAGTGGAGCATGTATCCTTATTATATGTTGGAGAATATTTTGGGTGTATGCTCAGAAGTGGTATAGCTGGGTCCTCAGGTAGAACTATTTCCAGTTTTCTGAGGAACCACCAAAATGGCCCCCAGGGTGGTTGTCCCAGCTTGCAATCTCACCAGCAATAGGGGAGTGTTTCTCTTTCTCAACATCTTCTCTATCATCTGCTCTCACCTGAGTTTTTTATCTTAGTCATTCTGACTAATGTGAGGTAGAATCTCAGGGTTATTTTGATTTGCATTACACAGATGTCTAAGGATATTCAACATTTCTTTAGGGGCTTCTCAGTCATTAAAGATTCCTCAGTTGAGAACTCTTTGTATAGCTCTGTATCCCGTTTTCAAATAGGATTATTTGTTTCTCTGGAGTTTAAATTCTAGAGTTTGTTTATTTATCTATTTATTTATTAATTTATTTTTGTATATTCTGGATATTAGCCCTTTATTGGATGTAGGGTTGTTAAAGATCTTTTCCTAATCTGTAGGTTGTCTTTTTGTCCTATTGACAATATCCGTTGCCTTACAGGAGCGTTTCAATTTTATGAGATCCCATTTGTCAATACTTGTTCTTAGAGTCTGAGCAATTTGTGTTCTGTTTAGGAAATTTCCCCCTGTGGTGACATATTAGAGGCTCTTTCCCACTTTCTCTTTGAATAGATTCAGTGTATATTGTTTTATGTGGAGGTCCTTGATCTACTTGGACTTGACCTTTGTACAAAGAGATAAGAATGGATCACTTTGCGTTCTTTTACATGCAGACCTTCACTTGAACCATTACCATTTGTTAAAAATAAGGTCTTTCTTCCACTGAGTGGTTTTGGCTTCTTTATCAAAGTTTAGCTTATGGGTTTATTTCTTAGTCTTGAATTCTATTCCATTGATCTACCTGTCTGTCTCTGCACCAATATCATGCTGTTTTATCACTATTGCTCTGTAGCACAGCTTGAGGTCAGGGATGGTGATTCCCAAAATGTAGTTTGTGCTATCTTGGGTTTTGGTTTTTCATGATTAATTTGAGAATTGTTCTATCTCCATGAAGATTGGAGTTGGAATTTTTATGAGAATTGCACTGAATCTGTAGAATGCTTTTGGTAGATGGCCATTTTTACTATGTCAATCCTGCTGATCTATGAGCATGGGAGATCTTTCCATCTTCATATTATATCTTGTTACTCTAACCAAGCAAGTAAAAACTCTGTACAACCATAACTTCAAGCCTCTGAAGAAAGAGTCGAAATATTTTAGCTGCAAGGCAAAGGCAAATGGACTCTTTGAAAGGAAATTCCCCCCCCCCCAAAATGCCTTAACTGTCCCTAAACGTCAAATACATGTGTTCCCACAGTTAAGGGGGTCTTTCATTGAGGAAAGGACTACAAATATGAATATGATGAAAATAGAAAACCTCTTCCAACTTTAAAATCCTTCTAAGGCAACTCACAGTCCCACCTGTAAGAGGCAAAAGCCAATAAGTCCACTGGGTCAGCACCATACTGGAAAAATATCACCCTAAATTTTCAAAAAATTTGACAATAAGTTTTTAATGATTAATAGACACAGGCATGGGTAACTTCCTAAAACTAGCTGAGGTTTCTCCATGTTAGACTTTCCTACCAGGGCTTCAACTGATAAGGGCTAGGTTGTCTCTCCCAAGCATTTATAACACAAGATATTTATCGATAGGAGGACTCAGTTGGAACAAACAGGACCATTATACCCCTGGTGGCTGACAAGGCCACAAATTTACTGGGTAGAAATATTTTAAAAGATTTAAATGTGGCTCTTGCTAGTGGAGAAGAGGGAGAAAGGAAAATGCCTCCAAATAAGTTACCAAAAATATCAAGATCAAAAGAACCCTCAATTCTAAAGGCCTCTATTTAATTAATACTCCATTTAATACCTTACTTCCTACCTAGAATTGCTCATGAAAGATTCCATCTCAGTGGAGCAATGCCCATTATACAGGGAGAAATGAACAATTTTACAATTATTTAAACTCCAGTTAGGAATGGGACACATTAATCCCTCTAGAAACTGCTGGAATCCTCCAGTTCTTTTTAATTAAAAAGGTCAGGAACTGGAGTATCTTTCAGTATCTATTAGCATTTAATAAAACCATGAGGATTTGGGGTTCATCTCAACATGGCCTCCCTTGCCTCTGTCATACTTGTAAATACTTCTCATTACTCTTAGACCTTTGAGATTGCTTCATTTCAATACCACTTCATGAACAAGACTGCAAGAACTTCACTTTCTCAATACCCAAAATCAATAATTCAAGGCCAGCTCATAGATATGAATGGAGAGTACTCATTCAAGGCATGAATAGTAGCCCTACCATTTACCAAGTTCCTGTAGCTGATGCATTAAAACCCCTTGTTAAATCAGGTCTCCATATATACCATTACATGGATGCCCTGTTCATATAACAATACAAAAGACAAGATGAAAACAAGCATTAAAGCATCTTAAACAACAAACCATAAGAGCACTGACAGAAAGAGGCTTTACAATTGCAGAAATAAGATCCAATCATGTTCCTAGGGACAGAAATTACTGTAATCGTAGTCTGGTAAACTAAACCTGTCATTGGCTTTCCAAACCATTAAGCCTAAATACCCTTCAAAGCATTTTAGGCAATATCAATTGGCTTAGACATTTGTTCACCATACCAACCAGCCCATTACAACCTCTATTTGACTTACTTACGGGAGACAAAGACCCCTCCCTCTCCTTACTCCCTGACAACAGGAGCCAAGGAGGCCTGTGTTCTATTAACAACCACATTAAAAATACCTCCAAAGCTTGCTATGATCCACAACAACCAATCCGGAACCTTATATTTAACTCCTCCCCACAGTAGCTAGAGATTATATCAACCCCAGGGAATTCTAGAATTGCTCTATACACTAATATGTGAGTACCTCTGCTATTAATTGAGGTCAACGCTTTATCCACCCTGCTAAAGACAGGGAAAAATATATCCTATAAGTTATAGGTTAAGAACAAGATGTTATTATTTTACCTTTACCCTTCCTAGACATTCAATGGCTTCTGAGAAACCACATCACTTTTTCTAACAGCCTCATACGCTTCCTAGGAGAGATAGATAACCACTATCCCATGGATAGACTGCTGGGGACTATATTAGCCTTTAGATGGCTCCCTCTCCATTTTTTTGGATCCCCATAGGCCCACACATCTTTTACAGATGGGAATTTGACAGGTAGATGCCTACTTGGTATATTAAGGAGACACAGATAAATTTCTCTAATTTAAAGAACTGTATTCCATATTCTTAGTCCTAGCATACCTAAAAGAACAATTTAATGAATATTCAGATACCTTTTATGCAGTTAACCTACTCCCCTGGCTAATCCACTTCAATGTCAAACTTTATGGTGATTCTTTTCCTCCCCGTTAATAAAATTTTCAGAAAAAATTCAAGCAAGAATATGTCCCAGTTTTTTTCAGCTATATACTGTCACACTCATAGCTCTCAAGACCACAATAATATTGTGACAACTGGGGCTTTTACTATGTAACACATCACTGCTAAAAACTCCATCAACTAGCCCATATCAACCTGAGAAAATTACAACTTAAATTTCCCAATACCCCATAAAACATCTTAAACACATTCTCAAAACTTGCTCCTCCCATGTGTCTATAATCCATTCTCCTATTATCCAACAACTGGGCACCAACTTCAGAGGCCTTAAGGCCAGTGCCCTCTGCCAGATTGACAGTACCCATATTCTGTTATTCTTTCTGCCATACTCAAGACCAAACTGCTGAGTCATCTTTACGGCATCATTTTAAATATTTTTAAAACTAAAATAACCTTTTACTTTATCATGTTGATTGATCTTTCACCAGCATGTGAATTGAAACTAATTAACTTCAGTTTTTAAAAGGTGGCAAATACAATTTAATACAGCAAAATTTCAATTAAATCAAGTGAACCCTGCTTGCTGCTTCTCCCTTCACTACATCGGCCAAGGGACCCATGAGGGAAAGATAGACCCATATTCTAGAGTTTTACTTAAGACATGATAAATGGTGAAATAATAAATAATACTGATTGATTCTGTGTAAGACTACTACCTACATTTGTAAATAATTAAAAAGTAATTTTCATGACTTTTACATTTTACTGATAAACATTCTCAGAATAGTTTAGTACAATTAGGAGATTATGTTTATAGATTTACATGTATTCATTAGTCTGCACATACTCAAGAAAAATAGCATTCCATTTCTGTACTATTAATCCATTTCTAAGGCAGAATCTTGCAAGTCAACATCAATGAAAAGCTATTAAATTATTTTATTTGATTTGTTTTTAAGCAAACAACAACAAAAAAGAGAAAGATAATTATTTTTGAGTTAACTGTAGTTTCAATTTTAATGGAAGATATTTATAATACTCTAGTCAATTACTGATTATAATTTAGTTTTACATTGACAGAAGGTAATGAGTAAAATATAGAGTTCCCTAAACCTTCTGTCCCTACTGATTATTTTTCATTAGTAAGCTTTATGTCTAAAATCAATAAAATTAATAATTTTACCATACTGTATTTTGATTGTAGTTTTGCTGTATTCCTATACATTCTCTATTTTAAAAGACATGTAATGGTTTCTTTAAGACAATTATTACTATATTTCAAATACTTATGTACTTAGTTGACTCATGAGTCACTTACATGCTTCAATTTAAAACCTGTATTAAATTGTATTTGCTAATTTTTAACAATTGAAGTTAATTATTTTCAGTTCACATGCTGGTGAAAGATCAGCCATCATGATAAAGTAAAAGGTTTATTTTAATTTTTAAAAACACTTAAAAATGGTGCTGTAGAAATAACTAAGTAGTTGAAAGTAGGTACTCTTTTTGGAGAGAACTGGAATTCAGTTCCAGCACTCATGTCAGGTATTTGCAAACCCAATAATTCCAGCAGTAGGGGGATTCATTGTCTTTGGCCTCCATACATACCCACAGACACATACATGTTTGTACCTAGACACATTGAAAAAATATTTTTAAAAATTAAAGAAAAAAGTACTCAAAGGGACACTGAAAATTATCTTAGAATCAAGAATTTTGGAAAACAGTGAATTTAACTTTATTACTATTTCCTATTCCATAGACTTAGAAATATGGTTACAAAGAGCCTAGTGTTGCCCCTGTAAGGACCTGTAGTCATGAACACATATTCACAAATAAATACACATAATAAAATGTATAAAATCCTATAAAATAGATGCAATGTTTAATGTCTTAGAAAAGTTAAATTATTAAAGTAGAAAATACTATATGTTAATAAAATTTGAACAAGTATAATTTCAATTATAGCCAAAATAATAGTCTCATGTCATAACAGTTAAAATACAAAAGTGTACAATGATAAAATAAAAAATAAGAATATGTATAATCATAATTCTGTCTGTACTTAACTATTATTCTCAAAATATGGCAACCAATATCGAAAAAAATAGAAACTAATGAATAATTGATGAAATTAACAAATCTATTGGCATTTTCAATATGTGAATATAAACAAAGGATAACAAACAATTACACACAGGTATTTGTGCAATAATAGTATATTTTAGGACTGGGTAGAACTTAATAGATATACTGAAAGCATTTTAAAAATGATAAAGCAAAATTTAAGTCATAAAGAAACCTTTAATAAATAGGAAGTGATTAATAATAACATCTGACTTCTTGATTACAATGCAACAATATAAATTAAAACAAATTTATTTCAACATACAATATTTGAAATAATCTCAAAATCATACTATAAAGTAGTTTTTGACTTGGGTTTCTGGTTATTTATTTATTTATCTATTTATTTATTTATCTATTGAGACAGTGTTTCAATGTGTAATCCTGACTGTTCTGTAATTTACTTTGTAGACCAGTTGGCCTCAGACTTAGAGATCTGCTTGCTTCTGCCTCCCAGGTGCTGGAATTAAGAGTGCGTCACCATTACCCTGCCCTAAAGTAATTTTTGAATAAAAATGAAAGTATAAAATTACTTCAGAAACTTTTAGAAATGAGTGGCAATCAAAAATTTACATATTACAATGCAAAGAATGCAACTACACATATATTTTATACCTTCAAATTTATTTAGAGAAATGTATAATTCTACTTTCATAAATAAAAATTAAAAATATGAAAAGATATGTTTATAGTCAATGAAATAATGATTAATTCATACAATAAACAAAAGGAAAAAGCATTTTTAGAGAATTTAAAAATTAAATTTTTGACAAAGGGATTAAGAAAAAGAAGAGGATATATACAAAATAAACTCTGAGCTAAAAAACTATTATTCAATATATATAATATATAATTTAGAAAATTACTAAAGTTAGTCTCTTTTCATAGGTCTTTATTTCAATAACATGGAATCCTGAGGCAGGAGAATCACAAGTTTAAGGTCTGACTGATAGTGAATTTAATGACCAGCATGGGACAACTTGTTTAAATACTTATGTGGCAGCTATTTTAAAATTCCTGATATATTTCTCCATGTAATTCTTCCTATGTCACCTAACAGAGATATTATAGGTATTCAGTATTTAGACTGTCCTATCAGTGCTTCCATAAGCAAATAAAAGTATTGATTTATTGCTGACAATTAGAATTCACACTTAGATCACTACTCATCAATTCTTCTAATCTTTTCTCCAAAAAGGAGGAGTGGGGTAGCTATAAAAGCTTGCTTCTAAGGGAAAATGAAGTGCTCCCATCCCAGTTTCTGATATCACCAAAAAGGAATGACACTGGCTTGTTACTACTGGCTGGGAGCATAAAGTGAATTCCAAGCTTGAACCAACTGAGACCAAAAAGAAGGAAAAAATAACTAATAGCCTTCGCTATAGCCTGTAATTTGGGGGATTATGAGATCCCTTTGGACAACAACTCCACAAGATATAACCCAATCCTGCCAAGGAAGAATTTATTTGTTGACATACTTGGGCACTTACTTCCATATTGCATGGTGACTCCATTTAAATTCCTTTCATATAGGTAATTTTAGGAATCTTAGTAGGTTTCCATATTGCTTTTCAAAAAGCCTTCAGTTTTAGTTATTCCTCTGGATACTCTCTCCTTTACCTTACTCTCTAGCCTCTTCCTCCTTTAACCCCACTATTCTAGTTTCCCTACTTCTTTATAACACTGTACTTCATTTTCCATTGAATCTTCCCACCTGGTCACTAGCTAGCTAACCTCTGTTGTTTGAATTGAAACATACACACTTAAAGTTTAAAAGCTAACATCTACTTTTAAAATAAAATATTTCTTTTGTGTATGTGTTGGGGGGGGGCGTGTATCTGCCTTACACCATTCTGAGTGATAATTTATGATAAGATATTACTGTTAAACACACAACTTAGTTATGCCATAAAACATGAAGAAAATTGTACTGATGCCCAAATAGAGCTGTAACCCTACTGAGTAGTGTTCATAGTGCTAAAGGGTACATCCCACCAAAGGAAAGAAGTAATCAGTCTTACCTAGCTACCAACTCTGAAACCTACAACACAGGCTTGCCTAGAATATATATTGGTGCAATACTGGCACAAATGTTACAAGAGTGCTGGAGAGTTTTATGTCAGTTTGTTACAAGCTAAATTTGTCTGAGAGGAAAAAATGTCAATTAAGAAAATGCCTCCATTTTCTTCTATCTATCTATCTATCTATCTATCTATCTATCTATCTATCTATCTGTCATCTGTCTATTTATATCCCAATTGCTGCCCCCTTCTCGGTCTGCTCATTAGAGTGTCTCTCCCTTCAATCCTTCCCCTTCTCTTCAGAGAGTGTGAGGTCATCCTGGGTATCCTCCCAACCCGGCACATCAAATCTTTGCAGGGTTAGGTAAATGCTGTTTCATTGAGGCCAGACAAAGCAAGCCTGTTGGGGAAGAGAATCCACAGGTATGCAACAGCTTTAGGGACAGCCTCTGCTACATTTTCTAGGGGCCTACATGGAGACTGAGCTAAACATCTGCTAGACTTGTGCCAGGGGCCTTGGTCCATCCCATGTATGCTCATTTTTGATAGCTCAGTCTCTGAAAGCTTCCAAAGGTCTAGACATCTTATTTTAAGCTAAGTGATCTAAAGTCTCTCATTCTGCATATTGTTCAGTTGTGAATCTTTTCGATATTTGCTATCTACTTCAAAAATAATCTTGTCTGATGATGATTGAGTAATGTAGTGAACTATGAGGCATTATGATATGTCATTAGGTGTCTTTTTATTGTTATGTTCCTATAGTGGTTTGACCAGCATCATTTGTTGAGATGTCTTTTTCAAAATCCTCCCCTCAAGACTCAGGAATCTTTGTGGAAGTGGAGGCTGAAAGATTTTAAGAAAGGCAATGGATGTCTCAAATGAAACAGAACTTCCATGCACAATAGGACAGAAACATATCTGAACTCACAGAAACTATAACAGCATGCACAACAAGTGTATGGGTCCAAGTTCTAGAATTGAGAGGGGGAAGTGAACACGAATTTGCACTCCAGCTAAGAAGATCTTTGCAATTATATCTGCTAGGAATGAAAAAATTAGTTTTCTCTGATGGAGTGACGTTAGGTATCTTAACCACATTTCAGAATAGGTCCCATGTTAAGGAGCAGTTGACTAACAAAAAATGACTCCATGATTTTGTTGTTGTTGTTGTTGTGTGTGTGTGTGTTTGTGTATGTGTGCATTGATGTTGTTATTGATTCCCTTTAAGTTTCTCTGTTTTGATTTTTCATTTTTGTTGTTTTTCTTTTTTTTCTTTTTAAAAGAGAGGATATAAAGTTGAGTGGATGGGTAGGTAGGAAGTGTTTGGAGGAGATGGAGGAAAAAGGAATATAATCAAAATACACTGCATAAAAAGTGGAAATACTTTTTTAAGAAAAAGAAAGAAGGAATGAATTTTGGGCCAATCAAAATTTGACAACACATAATAGTCTTTCCATCTCTGCTCACTTAGTTCTTGCACAAAAGCTGTACTTGAGCAAGCAGAATTGCTTCTGAAAATTACTTACTCCACTGATTATGTCCTTTTTTTCATAATTATCTTTATTTGAAAACATGAGACCAAGATTCAATGAGTGAAATAAATCTAAAGAGGATTACCACAAAAAAATTCATTTTTCACCACATAGAACAGGAATACATATATTGTATTCTCAAATATTTTGATGATATTGCAGTTTTGATTCCTGTGTTAGTCATTTTTTCTGTTTCTGTGATACCATACAAAGGCTAAAAGTAACTTATGGAAGAGTTTATTTGGGCTATGGGACCATAGGGAAAATCCATAATAGTTGGAGCAGCAAGGTCTTAGCTTGTATGTCTAATGTAAACCTGAAGAGGGAATTAGAAGTAAAGGGAGTCTGTAAGTTCTCAGAGACTACCCCCAGTGATGTGCTTCCTCAAATAAGGGTCTATTACCTAAACTTTCTCAAATAGCACCACCAACTGGAGGCTAAGGGTTTGAATACTACCTGAATGTAAGAAAGTCATTTTTCATTCAAACCACTGTATTTCATGACAGGTAAGGAAGACATTCTTGTCAGAACAACCTAAGATAGGCTCAGTCTTATTAATGAAATATAAAAGGGGAGAGGCAGAGAGCCTTTGGGGCTGCTTGGCAAGAATCTGACATGGACCAAGGACAAAGAAATGGGCTACTTGTCAAGAATATGATATTAGCCAAGGACAAGGAAGTAGGCTTCAGGCAGGAACATGACATTAGGCTAGAACAAAAATGTAATTTCAGTCAGGAATCTAAATCTTATGCAAGAACAAAGTAATTTCATGTAGGAATCTAAATATCAGGCTAGAACAAAAAAGTAATTTTAGACAGGAATCTAAATTTTAGGCTAGAACAAGGAAGTAGGCTTCAGACATGAAAATGACTTTGGGCTAGGACAGAGAAGTTGGTTCAGATATTTGGATCATCTTGATAAGCCCTTAGAAACAGTGATCATGTGAGTGTTCATAGAATTTTGTTTATTGCCTTGCTTGTTCTTTATTTGTGTTTATTGTCTTGCTTGTTCTTTGACTATTTGCATCTATTGTATTGCTATTCCCTCAACCTAGAACTGACATTAATACTTGCATATAATTAAACTGGTGTAAAAGCAAAAAGGAGGAGGGGGCTAGAATAGGAGGGTTCTAAGGAAGGGAAATGGGAAAAGGGGATGACATCTGAAATGTAAATAAATAAAATATCCAATAAAAAGAAAACAAACAAACAAAACAAACTATTGTATTCTACTCCATAGCCCTCATAGGCTTATGGTCATATCTTAATATAAAATGTGTTAAATTTAAGTTACCAAGCACTACAGTCTAACATTTTCAACATTGTTTCAAAGTCAATGTCCACATTTTCTTCTGAAACTTAAGGCAGTTGCTCAACTATAAGCATGTATACAAATAAAAACAGACAAGAAAGAAAGGAAAGAAAGAAAGAGAAGAGAAGAAAACAAATTGTATATTTCCAACATAAAATGGCACAGAATTTATGTATTTACTCCAAAGTGGAAAAATAAGACACGGGGAGGAAATACTGAAACAAAGAAAGACTCAAGCTGAGAAAGGCAAACAACAAATATTGTAGTTCTATGTCTAATATCTGGAACTTGTAGGGGTTTAGATGACACTGTTCAAATTTCACCATCTGCAGCATACATCTTTCTATTGAATGAGTTCCATTTCACATATGTGACTCATCTTTGTGGGTATCTCATGATTCTGGCATCACCAACACCTTATTGTCTCAACTTATAGCTTAATACAATGGCTTCCCAGAGCCTCCTGCTCTCTTAGAACTTTTACACAAAGACTATATTTCCACAAGTTACTTGGACTCAGTGGCTCTGTGAAGCAACCGAGGGAAAAAAAAATCTATTACCACTTCACTTTTACGTAATTCATAACTCCTAAGGCAGTACTATACACTGATGGCTTTTGCACGTAATTCCTATCTGTAAGCAGAAAACCCTACAGGCACTCTAGTCTAACTTGGGAGCTTAGAAAGATAGTATCTTGCCCCTATAACATCCTTTGTATTATTCCAATACAGAGCAGGAGGCAACTCCTTACTGGTGCTAATGTTAAAAACTACATTCTAATTTTTAGCGAATGTCCTTGACTGTTACATTAAGTTTCATAATGCTGTTTTTGTTATTTTAACCTGCACAAGAGTTGTCAATAATAACAATGCCATAGACTTATTGTTATGCTTCCTGAAATTTTCCTATATCATACAAATTATTCTATTACATCTTTTAATTTTTTTCATTCAATATACAATTTTAACACCTACAATTCACCCTGTATGCGCCTCACTTTCCTCCTCACCAACCTTTCCAACTCACCCCACTCAGGTTCTTGTAACATGAGGACATAGCAGCCAGATTCCTTCCCAAAATATCACAGGAATGGGCCCTAGCCAAGTTGTTGTGCAAGTCTTTGCTTCCCTTTGAAATTTCACAAGCCAAATCTCTGTAGTCTGTTTTATATTTAGAACTTTTGTCTTCAGAATTCTTTCCCTGGTCTAGTTCCATTCCCTGTTAGCAGCTTTCCTCAGCATATATCCCATGGCTCTGGCATCTTGAACATCTTTGGGTCTTCAAGGAAACTTCAGTGGTATGGCTTCATGTTTCAATGTCTGGAATGCACACATGATCTTCTGGCTCCACCAAAAACTTGAGGCACATCTCCAGCTCTGCCCTCTGTAGAACTCTAGACTCCGGTTGACTCTACTCTGATGTTGCTATTTTTCTTGGTGATCATCCTATGGTACTGGCATCTCCAATACACTGGGATCTTCCAATGCAATTATACCTCACCAATAGCCTCTCATAGGCTCTCTTCATGGTCCTAAACCACAACTCCTTTGCATGATCTCTTCAGTCCTGGTCTACCAACTTTACCTGAGGCAGCACCTGCAACAGTTGTCAGATGGCCTCTCACCATACTGAGCCCCAGATGCTCTCCATGAACACTTCATACCTTCAAAACCAGTACCATCTGGATGATACATACACGTTACCAAGTCCAGCTGCATGGTAAGAGTTACTTCAAGATGTTTATATTACTTGAGGCTGTTGTGAAAGACATTGTATCCATTATTTCTTTCTCAGACAATTTATCATTTGTATATTGTAAGGCTACTAATTTTTGTGACTTAATTTTGTACCCACCTTATTTACTGAAAATGTTTTTCAGTTGTATGTATTCTTAGTGGAATACTTAGGATCACTTATGTATACTACCATAACATCTGCAAATAAAGATGCTTTGACTTTTTTTTATAAATAATCTATTTATTTTTTCTCAAATCATAATTCATTCACACAGGGGATATAAACATAGAAAGACATGATGTGGGGAAGGGGATGACACTAGAGTGTGGGTGTTCAGGGGGAATACAGATATTTTTCAGAACCGGGTATTGGCTGGGTGAAGGTTCAGGGGACAGGTCACTATGACTCTGCTTATGACTCACTTGTCCTTATCTAAGTTCCTATTGTCTGCCAAGGCTACCTATTTACAAGGTCTGTGACTACTCGTGCTGGTAAATTTCCACAAAAGCTGCCTGTTTAAAATAGCTTATAGCCATCTGTTTCAATGTTTCTTCATAGAGATGCAAGACTTGGAGTTAGTATACATGTATGACAGGCCTATTGCTGATTTTAGGCCTATGGCTGACTTTAGGCCTTCAGTGTGTAAACAGGGCTGCCCCTGACATCTCCTCCCTTCTCTAAGTATAGAAGGGCTGTGGCGATTCTAATCTTGAGAAGACAGGGATAGAGGCCATACCTCCAGTAATTGAAGGGGACCTTGTAACGGTTCTGGTCCCCCTGTCATGGTCCAGTGAGGCATGAGGTCAATATCCATCCTGATGTCTTTTTCCTGGAGAGGGGATACTTTTGACATCAACTCCTATGCACTCAGGCTTGTCCCTCAGGGAACCCAGAGGAGTATTTTTAAGTTTTATTTATATTACCTTGCAGTGCTTAGCCTCGCAGCCTAAGCAAGAATTCAGATCGCCAGTCAGAGGGGGTTCTGGGTGGCCCCTCTCTGCTTGGTCTAGGGGCGGAAGTCCCCTCTTTTAGGTTGGGTGGAGATGGGTTTGGGGAGCATCCTGTATAAAGCAACAACCTCATCTTGAGTCTCGTGGTCCTCCATAGCTAACTTATGATTATGTTACTGAATAGGTTTTGCCTATTTGCCTAACCTACTGAATAGGTTAGTCAGCCTATTTGAGGCCCAGGCACTGGCAGAAATAAGCAAAAAGAACCCAAATAACGGTCCCAAGATGGGAGGCAGTAGGGTTGACAGCCTTGGAGAGCCTGAAAACCAATTCTTTCACCAGCATTCATCTGTCTCTTTCTCTCTCTGATTTTTTCTATACACTTATTTCTATACACTTGCTCCCCATCAGTTGTCTTATTGCTCTAGGTAAGACCTCAAGTACTGCCTGTTTATGACTGCACCCTGAGTGGATCTGATCCTGTGCTACAGGTCTCCATACCCAAATACCCCTGGAAGAGAGCTGGTTTCCCAGGAGTGCCAATACACCTGTGAGCACAAATAAGACCACCACTTCTTCTCAAATTAATGGCCCAAAATGGATCAGCCCAGAGTCATCAGGCCACAGGAACCAAGGAAGAACCTGAGAAAGGATCCTTCTAGGTTCTTACTATGCCCTAGAACTAACCCTATGCCACAGCTCTCCACATCCAAATTCTTCCTAGAGAGAATTGGTATCCCAGGAGTAGTGACACACAGGCTTACAGGAGGGATAAGTCACAGGCAGAGACAGGATGACCAGCTAACACCAGAGATATCCAGATGGGTAGAGGCAAGGACACCAACAAAAACAATAGAAGCCAAGGCTACTTGGCATCATCAGAACTCATTTCTCTCACCACAGCAAGCCCTAATACCCCAACACACCAGAAAAGCAAGACTCTGGTTTAAAAATCACATCTCATGATGATAATATAGGACTTTAAGTAGGACATAACTCCCTTAAAGAAATACAGGAGAATACAGCTAAATAGGTAGAAGCCCTTAAAGAGGAAACACAAAAATCCCTTAAAGAATAAAGACAAGAAAACAGGTGAAAGAATTGAACAAAACCATCCAGGATCTAAAACATGGAAATAGAAACAATAATGATATCACAAAAGGAGACAACTCTAGAGATAGAAAAGCAAGGAAAGTGGTCAGGAGTCACAGAAGCAAGCATCACCAACAAAATACAAGAGATAGAAGAGAGAATCTCAGGTGCAGAAGATACTATAGAAAACAATGACATAACGGGCAAAGAAAATACAAAATACAAAACTCTCTTAACCCCCAAATCAAGTAACTCCAGGACACAGTGAGAAAACAAAACTTAAGGATAATAGGTATAGAAGAGAGCAAATATTCCCAATTTAAAGGGCCAGTAAATATCTTCGGCAAAATTATAGAAGAAAATTTCCCTAACGTAATGAAAGTGATGCTCATGAACATGCAAGAATCCTACAGAATTCCAAATAGAGTGGACAAGAAAAGCAATTGCTCCTGTCACATAGTAATCAAAACACCAAGTATATAAAACAAAGAAAGAATATTAAAACCAGTAAGGGAAATTGTCAAGTAACAACATATAAAGGCAGACCTATCAGAATTATACCAGACTTTTCATCAGAGACTCTAAAAACCAGAAGATCCTAGGCAGATGTCATACAGACCCTAAAAGAAAACAAATGCCAGCCCAGGTTACTATACCCAGCAAAACTCTAAATTACCATAGATGCAGAAACCAAAATATTCCTTGACAAAACCAAATTTATATAATATCTTTCCATAAATCCAGCCCTACAAAGGATAATAAATGGAAACCTCCAACACAAGGAGGGAAACTAAAACAGGAAAATATCTCTTAACATCAATGGACTCAATTCCCCAGTAAAAAGACATACACTAAATGACTGGATACATAAACAGAACCCAGCATTTTGCTGCATACAGGAAACACACCTCAGTGACAAAGACAGACATTACATTGTCATAAAAGGTTGGAAAACAATTTTTCAAGCAAATGGTCCCAAAAAATAATCTGGAACAGCCATTCTGATATCAAATAAAATTGGCTTTCAACAAAAAGTTAACAAAACAGTAAAGAAGGTCACTTCATATTCATCAAAGTTAAAAGGTACCAAGATGAACTCTCACTCCTGACCATCTGTACTCCAAATGCAAGGGCACCTACATTCATAAAAGAAACTTTATTAAAGCTCAAAGCACACATTGCACCTCACACAATAATAGTGGGAGACTTCAACACCCCATTCTTAGCAATGGACAGATCATGGAAACAGAAACTAAACAGAGATACAATGAAACTAACAGAAGTTATGAACCAAATGGATTTAACAGATATCTATAGAACATTTTGTCTTAAAACAAAAGAATATATCCTTTTCTCAGAACTTCATGGTAACTTATTCAATAATTGGTCACAAAATAGGACTCAACAGATACAAGAAGATGGAAATGATCCCTTGCATCCTATAGGATCATAGTAGACTAAGACTGGTCTTCAATAACAGCAAAGTCAACAGAAAGCTCACATATATATGGAAGCTGAACAACATCCTACTCAATGATAACTTGATCAAGGAAGAACTAAAGAAAGAAATTAAAGGCTTTTTAGAATTTAATGAAAATGAAGGCTCTTCATACCCAAACATATGGGACACAATGAAAGCAGTGGTAAGAGGAAAACTCATAGCTCTTAGTGCTGCCGTTTAACAGCACACCAAAAAGCTCTAGAAGAAAAACAAGCAAATACACCCAAGAGAAGGAGAAGGCAGGAAATAATCAAACTGAGGGCTGAAATCAACCAAATAGAAACAATAAGATTTATACAAAGAATCAACAAAACCAGGATCTGGTTCTTTATGAAAATCAACAGGATAGATAACCATTAGCAAGAATACCTAGAGGGTAGAGACTCATCCAAATTAACAAAATCAGAAATGAAATGGGAGACATAACAGAAACTAAGGAAATTCAAAAAAATCATCAGATCCTTCTACAAAAGCCTATACTCAACAAAACTTGAAAATCTAGATAAAATGGACAATTTTCTTGACAGATATCAAACACCGAAGTTAAACCAGGATCAGATAAATCATCTAAACAGTCCAATAAACCCTAAATATAAAGAAGCAGTCATTAAAAATCTCCCAACAACAACAATAAAAAAAGCCCAGGACCAGATGGGTTTAGTGTTGAATTCTATCAGACATTCAAAGAAGACCTAATACCAATTCTCAAAAATCTATTCCACAAAATAGATACAGAAGGAACAGTACACTGTGGTTTGTTCTATAAAGCCACTGTTAGGCTGATACTAAATGTCACAAAGACCCAACAAAAAAAGTGAACTTCAGACCAATTTCCCTTATGAACATAGATGCATAAATACACAATAAAATTCTCACAAACAGAATGCAAGAATATATCAAAACAATCATTCACCAGGATGAAGTAGGGTTCATACCCTTCAGAGATGCAAAGATGGTTCAATATAAGAAAATCCCTTAATGTAATCCACTACATTAAAAAACTCAAAGAATAAAACCACATGATCATTTCATTAGATGCAGAAAAAGCATTTGACGAAATTCAACACCCTTTCATATTAAATATCTTAGAAAGTTCTGGAATTCAAGGGTCATGCCTAAACATAGTAAAAGCAATATACAGCAAACCAGTAGCCAACATCAAACTAATTGGAGAGAAATTTGAAGCAATCTTACAAAAATCAGGGACTAGACAAGGCTTCACACTCATTCCCTATCTATTCAATATGACAATTGAATTTCTAGCTAGAGCAACTAAACAACAAAGGAGGTCAAATGCATACAAATTGGAAAGCAAGAAATCAAAATATCCCTATCTTTAGTTGATATGTTAGTATATTTAAGTGACCCCGAAACTTCAACTAGAGAACTCTTAGACATGAAAAACAACTTCAGCAAAATGGCTGAATGAACTTAAGCAAATGAACTCAAGCAAAATGAACTCAAACAAATCAGTAACCTTCCTAAACTCAGAAGATAAATGGGTTAAGAAAGAAATTAGAGAAAAGATGTTTCTCAATAGTCACAAACAATATAAAATATCTTGATGTGACCCTATCCAAACAAGGGAAAGATATGTACGATAAGAACTTCAAGTCTCTGAACAAAGAAATTGAAGAAGACCTCAGGAGTTAGAAAGATCTCCAATGTATGTGGATTGGCAGGGTTACTATAGTAAAAATGGCCATCTTGCTGAAATCAATCTACAGATTCAATGCAATCCCCATTAAAATTCCAACTCAGTTCTTCACAGAGTTAGACATAGCAATTCTCAAATTGATTTGCAATTACAAAATACCCAGGAAAGTGAACATTATTCTCAACAATAAAAGAACTCTTGGAGGACTCACCATTCCTGACCCCAAGCTGTACTACAGAGCAATAGTGATAAAAAAAAAAATAAGCATGGTATTGGTACAGTGACAGGCAGGTAGATGAATGGAACTGAACTGAAGACTCAGAAATGAACCCACACACCTATGATCACTTGCTCTTTCACAAAGTATCTAAAACCATCCAATGGAAAAAAGACAGCATTTTCAAGAAATGATGCTGATTTAACTGGAGGTCAACATGTAGCAGAATGCAGATTGATCCATTCTTACCTCCCTGTATAAAAATGAAGTCCAAGTGGGTCGAGGAACTCCACATAAAACCAGATATACTGAATATAACAGAAGAGAAAGTGGTGAAAAGCCTCAAACACATGGACACTGGGGACAATTTCCTGAACAGAACACCAATGGCTTATGTTCTAAGATCAAGATTCCACAAATGGAACCTCAGAAATTTGCAAAGCTTCTGTAAGGCAAAGGACACTGTCAATAGGACAAAATGGCAACCAACAGATTGGGAAAAGATCTTTACCAATCTTACATCTGATAGAAGGCTAATATCCAATATATACAAAGAACTCAAGAAGATAGACTCCAGAGAACCAAATAACAAAATTTAGAAATGGGGAACAGAGCTAAACAGAGTATTCTCAACTGAGAAACACAAATTGCAGAACAGCAACTAACGACATGTTTAATATCATTAATCATCATGGAAATGCAAATCAAAAGGACCCTTAGATTCTACCTCACACTGGTAAGGACTAAGGTAAAAAATTTGGGTACAGCAGATGCTGGTGAGGATTCAGAGAGAAAGAAAAAGGGAGAGAAAGGGAGAGAGAGAGAGAGAGAGAGAGAGAGAGAGAGAGAGAGAGAGAGAGAGAGAGAGAGAGAGAGGGAGGAGAGAGGAGAGAGGAGAGAGAGAGAAACAATCTTTCATTGCTGGTGTGATTGCAACCTGGTACAACCACTCTGGAAATCAGTCTGGCACTTCGTCAGAAAACTGGACATAGTACTACCAGCTATACCACTCCTGGGAATATCCCCAAAAGATGCTAGAATATATAACAAAGACACATGCTCTGCTATGTTTATAGCAGCCTTATTTATAATAGCCAGAAGCTGGAAAGAACCTAGATGTCCTTCAACAGGAATGGATACAGAAATGTGGTATATTTACACAATGGAATACTACTCAGCTATTGAAAACAATGAATTCATGAATTCTTAGGCAAATGGATGGAACTAGAAAATATCATCCTGAGTGAGGTAATCCTGTCACAAAAGAACACATATGGCATGTACTCACTGATAAATGTATATTAACCCAAATCTCAGAATACCCAAGATACAATTCGCAGACCATATAAATCTCAAGAAGAAGGAAGACTAAAGTATGGATGCTTCAGTGCTTCTGAGAAGGGGGAATAAAATACTCACAGGAGGAAATATAGAGATAAATTGTTGTGCAGTGACAGAAGGAAAGGCCGTCCAGAGACTATCCCACCTAAGAATCCGTCTCATATACAGTCTCCAAACCTGGATGCTATTGTGAATGCTGGGAAGTGCTTGCTGATAGGAGCTTGATTTACCTGTCTTCTGAGAAGCTCTGCCACAGCCTGACAAATATAGAGGCAATTGCTTGCAACCAAACTTTGGACTGAGTTCAGAGTCCCAGATGGAGAAATTGGAGAAGGTAATGAAGGGGCTAAGGGGGTTTGCAGCCCTATGGGGGAGCAATGGTATCAACTGGACAGACCCTCGGCGCTCCTGGGGTCTGGACAACCAACCAAAGTGTACACGCGGAAGGACCCTTGGCTTTGGCTGCATATGTAGCAGAGGATCGCGTTGTTGGACATAAGTGGGAGTAGCAGCCCTTGGGCCTAAGGGTTCCGGTGTTGGGGAATATCAGGACAGGCTTTAAAGGTATGTTCTATGATTTTCTGGATTCCCTTCAGTGTCTTTTATTTCCAATATTGATAATTGGCATTTTCTGACATCACATTTTAATTAATTTGAATGAAGGTTTGTCAATCATATTGATTTTCTCAGGGAATCAACTCTTTGTTTTATTTATTCTCAGCATTATTTTGTTTTGTTTTGTTTTGTTCTTTTATTTTATTTGTTTTGTTTTAATTCTATTTTATTGATTTCAGCACGAATTTTGATTATTTCTTTCCATATACTCTTTTAGGGTGTCATTATTTCTTGTGTTTTTGTTCTATAGCTTTCAGATATGCTGTTTATTTGCTAGTAGGTAGTTCTTTCCAATTATTCCATTTAGACACTTAGTGTTATGAACTTGCCTCTTAGCACTGTTTTTCATTATGCCCCATAAGTTTGAGTATACTGTGTATTCATTTTCATTGAACTCTAGAAAGTTTTATATTTATTTATTTTATTTCTATCTTGATCAATTTTTCATTTAGTAGAGAGATTTCAGTTTCCATGAGTTTATAAGATTTCTGTTGTTTCTGTTGTTGTTGATATCCAGGTTTAATCTCTGGTTGTCTGATAGGAGGCAAGGAGTTGTTTCAATTTTCTTTCATCTTTTGAAACGTGTTTTGTGTCCCAGTATGTGCTGTTTTTGGAGAAAGTTCCATGACATGCTGAGAAGACAGTATTTGTGTTTGTGTTTGTGTTTGTGTATTTGTGTGTGTGTGTGTGTGTGTGAGTAAAATGGTCTGTAAATATCTCTTAGGTCCATTTGTTTTATAAGATGTTAGCTCTTATATATTTTTATTCAGATTTCTCTGGATAACCTATCCATGGTAATAGAGGCATACTGAACTCACCCACTATCAGCGTATTAAGCTATAGTAGTATTTCTTTCGAAAAACTTGGCTGCTATTTTTGGGAGTATAGCTATTACAAATTGCAATTTCTCCTTGGTGGATATTTTTCCATTGACGACTATGTAGCATCCTTCTCTATCTCTTTTGATTAGTTTTGATTTGAAGTCTATATTGTTAGATATTAAAATTGCTACATGAACTTGTTTTTTAGGTCCATTTTCTTGAAGTATATTTTTTGAATCCTTTACCATGCTTTTAGCACAAAACCAAATATGTCAATCAATGAAATGGAACTGCAAATCTGGACATATATCCATACACCTATGGATACTTGATTTTTGATAAAGATGACAGAAATACACAACAGAAAACAAATTCTTCAACAAATTGTGCTGGCCAAATTGGATGTCTGCGTGTAGAATAATAGAAATATCTTTTATCATCCTGTACTCATCTTCAAGTGGATCAAAGACCTCAACATGAAACTAGATATACTGAACCTGATAAAAGAGAAAGTGAGGTTTTGTCCTCAACTTACTGGAAGAGAAAAAGACTTTCTGAACAGAAAACTTTTAGCACGAATACTAATATGCAGAATTAATAAGTAAAACCTCATAAAAATAAAAAAAAAAGATTTCTCTAAGACAAAGGACCCTGTCATTCAAAATTGCAGTTTAGAGATGGGAAAAGATTTTTTTCCAATATGCATTCGATAGAAGGTTATTATTCAAAATATAATAAGAACTGAAAAATGTGAAACCAATAACCATATATATATATATATATATATATATATATAATTACTCATACATATCTTTTGTGATTCCTTGATTTGTTTGAAGAGAAATAAATGAGGATTATCATATACTCATGATGCTTTGAGCAAATTGTGATTTATTAATGGAGAAAAATATTTTTTAATTTTGTCCTTGGTATCTTCTCTTCATGAAAAAAATTAGTATAATTCAGTAACATATTAGCAGGTTACATCTTCATAGGGTTTTTAAAAATTAATTTCTTTCTGAGAAAACAATTTAGAATTTTTTAAAATATATTAGCCCAAGGCCAAGAAGGAGAGAGTTAATGTTATATTTGCTTGTAAAGTAAAGCAGATTTTCTTTTTTTTTTATTTTCAGTCTGTTACCAACATGCTGAAATATTTTAACCAAATGTCTGATATATATTTAAAACTTACAAAAACAGTGTTTAGAGATGATTACAATTATATATTTAAGTTATTTTCATTTCTAAATTTCTCAGAGCTTTTACCATTTTCTGCTAACCTTCTAAATTGTTAATCTCAGGAATTTATTCCTCTAGTTCAAAATTGTGTGCAATTTCCCATTACTATTAGTGAACAATTTAACTAAATCAGAGAAATAGTTAAAATTTTCATAGTAGGATGTGACATACTTTGCTTCTTTTTAACATCGGCAATATACTTTTAAAGAATGATTTTGTAACCAAAATAGATGTAAATAAAAAGTAAAACATTACCTTAAGATAACACTTGTGGCCAATTTTCTGTAAGTACATATAGTTTACCAGAAGCAGTATTATATGTAGGGTTTTTTTTATTTTTCTAAATTTACATGAGATCATAATAATGAAAAAATTATGTAGAAAAATAGTCAATATTAACCATATCAGTATCTACAACTATACTAGATCAGTCAGAGTTTGCCAGAGAACTAGAACTAATATTGTTTGTAGAATGTGTGTGTGTGTGTGTGAGAGAGAGAGAAAGAGAGCGCACACAAATACAAACACACGCACAGACATTATATGAATACTTTTATACACAAAAGACTCAGGGAAGAGCAGGCATTGCAACTTAACTATGAAGGTAGTTTACTTACAAAATCCAACTGTGTTAATGAAGGCAACATAAATTAAAACCAACATATCACAAATAGATGACATGAAAATATGGAGAGGAATTTTTAAGAAAATGTAAATGGTCAGGGAAAATAGAAGGAAGAAAAGAAAGGATAATAGAGATGAATATGATCATGTGTGTATATGTGTGTGTGTGTGTATGTGTTTGTATGTGTAAGGAATTGTCAAAGAACAGTTAATATTTTTTAAATGATTTTTCCCCTTCTACAGAAATAAAGTACTATAAGTATTGCTACATTAGGACAACTATTAGAGATTTTGATTTACATTCTTTCTATTCTGTGTAATTGTCTTGCAAGAAACTCTATTATTTCTACTAAACAGAAGAAGGAAAAACACATAATATAATGATACTCTGCAAACTCGGCCTGCTAACTTATGTAAATCTTATCTTTAATAACATCTTTACACTTACATCTACAGCTTTAACAAAAAAAAGTAGGCAGTGTAGTGTACTCAAGTCACTATGTAAGAATATTTACTAAACCTATGTAGTATTAATAAATGTCATGTGAAATATCACAGTCTGCATTTGAAAGTATTGTGAGATTCCCAGTAGAGGGCATTTACTTTTAGCTTGTGTGAGAAAGGAGTATGGTATTACACTTGATACTTCAATGATTTATGGGATATTTGGAGAAACTGGGAATTTGTGATATGGAAATTAATAAAGGGATTGTAGAACACAGGAATGACATAAGCAACCTTTACTAGGTATGAAAGCATACATATGACCTACTCAGGAACTTTGACTGGAAGAGAAAGGGCTTCCTGACATTGAGTTTAGAGAGGCCCTGAAATTTAAGCTTACTTTTCAAATGTGTTTAGATAGCACATGTAAAGACTTTTTGCAACAAAAAAAATAAAATAAAAATGCTATATATTTAAGCAAATTAGATGGAGTTTGCTCTTTAAATTTCTCTTTTGTCAACTTCTATTTGGTTAGTTCTAACAATCAAAAGTTAAGATAACTCTTAATTTCTCAACTTCATAAGAATTAGTATGCTGATGTTGTCTTCTTTCTCTTTTACCTGATCTCTCCAGCTGCTGTCCCCACATATCCATAGTCCACCCACAAAATTCTACTCTATTTCTATTCCCTAGGGAGAGCCATAGGTTCCCCATGAAGCTCTTTTCATTACCTTCTCTCTCAGTTTCTGTGGATTATCATTTCTCTTGATTATCATTTAATTAACAGCTAATACCAACAAAGTGTATTTAACATAGAGAGTTGAGCTGGTGTGGGCTTGGAGAATTCCCTCCTACACTCCTACATTCCAGTCTTTTCACTCAGGAAAGTACTCTGTAAGCTACAGAAAGAGAAACCCGAACACCAACTCAGCCACAAAAAGCATGATCTACAATCTGCTATCCTGCAAGATGTGCTGGGGCAATGGTGGTGAAGAACTAGAAGGAATGGTCAACCAATATTTGACTTGAGGTCCATGCAAAAACAGGGAGCCCATGCCCTACACTACCTGGAATTTTAGGAACCAGAGTCTGGGTAGCCCAGAGACCAAAGATGGAAACAAACATTACTGGCCAGAAGATAAAGATAAATGTCAAAGAAATGATTCCTAATGATACTCTGCTATTTTCATAGATCTGTGCTTTGTCTAGTTTTCATCGGAGAGGTTTCCTCCACAGCATAAGGAAGTGGGTGCAGAAACTCACAACCTGACATCATACAGCAAGAGAGTCTAAATTAGAACTCTCCATCCCAAAGGAGTTTAGGAAACTCCATAGAAGAGGAAAGTATTGCAAACCCGTTCAACTCCTTCTATTCTTTCTCTAACCTCCACTGAGGACCCCAAGCTCAGTCCAATGGTTAACTGCAAGCATTCGCCTCTGTATTTGTCAGGCTCTGGCAGAGCCTCTCAGGACACAGCTATAAGAGGCTCCTGACAGCATGTGCTTCATAGCATCCAAACAGTGTCTTGGTTTGGTGACTGTATATGGGATTGATTTCCAGCTGGGGCAGTCTTTTGATAGCTTTTCCTTCAGGCTCTGCTCTATACATTGTTTCCATATTTGCTTGCCCCATCTAAGAAGGACTGAAGTATCCACACTTTGCTCATCCTTCTTGAGCTTCATGTGGTCTCTGAGTTGTATATTGGTATTCTAAGCTTTTGAGTTAATATACATTTATCAGTGAGTACATACAATGTGTGTTCTTTTGTCACTGGGTTACCTCACTAAAGATGATATTTCTTTTCTTTTCTTTTTTTTTTTTTGTTTTTTTCGAGACAGGGTTTCTCTGTGTAGCCCTGGCTGTCCTGGAACTCACTCCGTAGAGCATAGCCTCGAACTCTCGAACTCAGAGATCCACCTGCCTCTGTCTCCCAAGTGCTGGGATTAAAGGCGTGCACCACCACCACCCAGCCAGGATGATATTTTCTAGCTCCATTCATTTGCCAAAAAATTTTAATAGATGAGTAGTACTCCATGGTGTAAATGTACCACATTTTCTGTACCCATTCCTCTGTTGAAGGACATCTGGATTCTTTCCAGCTTCTGGCTATTAAATAAGGTAGCTATGAACTTAGTGGATCATGTGTCCTTGTTATTTTGTGGAGCATCTTTTTGGTATATGCCCAGGAATGGTATAGCTGAGTCCTCAGGAGGTACTATGTCCAATTTTCTGAGGAACCACAAGACTGATTTCCAGAGTGGCTGTGCCAGCTTACAATCCCACAAACAATGGAGGAGTGTGTCTCTTTCTCTACATCGTTGCCAGCATCTGCTACCACCTAATTTTTGATCTTAGCCAAAAACAAAGGAGTGTTCCTCTTTCTCCACATTCTCCCCAGCGTTTGTTGTCACCTGAGTTTTTTGATGTTACCCATTCTAATTGATTTGTGGTGAAATCTCAGGGATGTTTTGATTTGTGTTTCCCTGATGGCCAAGGATATTGATTATTTCTTTAGATGCTTCTCGGCCATTTGGTATTTCTCAGTTGAGAATCCTTTGTTTAGCTCTGTATCCCATTTTTAACTGGGTTATTTGGAGTCTAACTTCCTGAGTTCTTTGCATATATTGTATATTAGCCCTCTATTGGATGTAGCGTTGGTAAATATCTTTTCCAAATTGTTTGGTTGCTGTTTTGTCCTATTGACAGTGTCCTTTATCTTATGGAAACTTTCTAATTTTATGAGGTCCTATTTGTTGATTCTTGGTCTTAGAGCATTAAGCCATCAGTATTCTGTTCAGGAAATTTTCCCCTATGCCCATGCATTTTAGGCTCTTCCTCACTTTCTCTTCTATTAGATTCAATGTATCTGGTTTTATGTGGAAGTCTTTGATCCACTCAATCTTGACCTTTGTACAAGAAGGTAAGAAAAGATTGATTGTCATTCTTCTACATTCTGACCACCAGTTGAACCAGCACCATTTGTTGAAAATGCTGTCTTTTTTTCCACTTGCTAGTTCTAGGTCTTTGTCAAAGATCAAGAATATCAACCAACTAGACATCCCCAGAGCTCCCAGCAACTAAACTCCCAAACAAAAAGTACACATGGAGGGTCCCATGGCTCCAGCCACATACTTTGTAGAAGATGATCTTGTTGGACATCAATGGGAGGAGAAGCCCTTGGTCCTGAGAAGGCTCCATGCCCCAGGGAGGGAAGGTGAGAATGGGTGGGTGGGAGGGTGAGCACCCTCATAGAAGCAGGGGGAGGTAAGTTGGTATAAGAGGTTTCCAGAGGTAACCTGGAAAAGGAATAAACTTTGAAACATAATAAATACAATATCCAATAAAAACAAAAAGGAAAAGAAAAGGAGAAGGGAATGAGAGATTGGATTACACAGAATATCAAAGGCACCATGATGGTTTGACTCACTGAAGCAAGTAGGCAGGACTTTTGGCTCACACAGACTGAAATAACAAGCACATATTATGACTATATATATAATTTCATAAATTGGTAGGAAAAACACATCTAAGAAGCTGGTAAAGAGTAAAAGTGTGATATTTTTGTAGTTGTATTAATTTTTTAGATCACAGTTAGAGTTTCTAATATATAGGTTTGATTTTCCTGTAGTCTGTGTTTTGACTCAGCACCACATGTTACAAGAGTGGTTGTGTTTTTCTAGTTTTTTTTTTACAATGCAACTTTTCAAGGGGGCTTCCCTTGTTTTCTCATAACTGAGACATTTAGAAACATGCCAGGTATTTAACTTGCACAGTTTTAACAATCTTATTATGATGTTTTTTTTGATGATTAGTTTCAGGTTATACATGTTTTTGGCTGAAGCTACTTTGTAGGAAGCATATTTTGGAAAAGGCAATGATAAGATAAATTTCTGTTCGCAGTTTTGTGAAGAAGGTTGCTAAATAACTGTTATTCCATTTTTTATAAGAGTAAAATATGGGTCAATAATATATTGAAAAGAAAAAATTGACAGCTTACATGCCTTTTAGGTTTTTTATTAGTTGAGATTTTTCAACCACTAAATTACATAAAATTACTACATAATTTCCTGGAAGAATGAGCATTACAATTAAACCTAGAGAAAATAATAAAAGGTTACAGATCCCAACATGGTACTCTAGTGAGTGGATACTCTTAAAACTTTGTACCATATCCCTAAGAATATGACTTAGCACAAATAATGTTTGAAAATGTATAGTGAGTTACATTTTGTACTATGTACTATGACAAATTTTAATCTGGTTACAACATTGCTATGCACTGCCATTTTAAGAACTTATTTCCCATTGCAAAATCATCTGAGTTCAGGAATTAAACACATTGATTATGGAATCACACAGACTAACTGGGGAAGAAACACATATCTTTGATATCCTAATTAGAACTACCTGGATCTATATAATTTTTGACTACTCTGAAGGAAGATTATAATATCACTGAATTATGGAATTATGGAAGACTAAATGTAATAACAGAAACAGATTATTTATTGTAGCTATAGAAATTCAATCCTCACATCTATGATCTAATTCTCAATGACCTCATTCACATCAATTTTTGTCAATTTTGATCAAGTACTTTAATTTCTCTTCCTCTCAAGTCTCTATTTTGAACTAGGAGAAAAAAATAATACCTACTTAACAGTGTCATTTATTTACTTAGTAACATTTTAGCATATTGCTATTGTCTTTCTTTTATTTTTATTAGTATCATTAATAAATTATCATGTTTAGTATTAACGCCCCCTTTCTAGGAAAACAGTATTTTTATGAGATTTAGTAGTTTTGGAAGTGCTATTTAAAACTGCAGCAAATACTAAGACAAATACTGCTGAGGGATATTTGCTTTACATGCACAATATAATTGCCAAATTTATTTGTTTTGCTATAATACTAGAATTTTATAAAAACCTCAGATCTGTTTTACAATTTCCACAGGAATGTCATAACTTTTTGTAAGTTTTAGCAATATACTGACATTTTAAAATTATATAAAACTATATAATACATGCTTTGAAATATAGTTCAGAGGTGTGTGTGTGTCTTTTATGTTGACGATAAGAAACTGTGCAGTAGTCTGACTAACCAGAATGTTACCTTGTTTAGTTAATGTTTGAGAACAATAATGGCTGATTTCAACTGTTTAAATTGGACATTAAAAATTCCTGTCATTGTCACCTGGCGTCTATAAGGTTCACATACCTCCTCCAGAGAACAGGGACACATAGTTTTTGTCTCTGTATAAAAATCCATTTTTTTTTCATGCCTCTTCTCCTTTCTCTATATCTCCAACTCTCTCTCTCTTGCTCCCTCCCCCCCCCCCCCTCTCTCTCTCTCTCTCTCTCTCTCTCTCTCTCTCTCTCTCTGTGTGTGTGTGTGTGTGTCTTTAAATGTTGTCTCTTTTTTTCATGTAATGGTCTCTTTTTTTCATGTAATGGCTAAGATATTCACCAGAAATTTATTCCTGGCATTTTGTATGTGTGTGACATATAGCCCATGGTAGCCAGGATTCATCGAATATTTGTTTGTGATTATCCTTTTAATGCAGTACTTCTGCAAATGTCCACACAAGTGTCATGTATTACCTCGAAAGACAGAATATTACACATTGTGAGAAGCTCAAATATTTGAGAATGTTCTTTCTTATTACAAAATAGGGTGATGACTACAAGAAAGTTTGAGTTTTTAACATGGGCAACTCCTTAGTTTATGTTTGGAAAACTATAAACACTGTCTCTATTGTAACATGAACATAAATTTTAATAGTAAAATCAAAATGATTGGAATGAAAGGATAATTAAGTTGGTAGAGTACAGACCATGATGACCTGAGTTGAGATTTCTGGCATCCATGTAAAGAGCCAGGTGCAGCAAAATGTATTCCTAGAACTTATCAGCCAGATAGTCTAGCCAGTCTGTGAGCTCTTGGATCTTATGATCATAAGATATTATGTCTCAAAGCATAAGATGAATAGTGGTAAAGATACTCAGTACCAACCTCTGTCCCCTACATGGATATGCTGGGGCTTGCATACCTGCTCACACATATGGACACACATAATGTATATGTACATACATATAATACACATGTAAATAAAAATGATGAAATACAGAAAATTATAAAAATATAGCCAAGTTTGTAAATTATTGTTCACAGCAAACATAAGTTCCTTTAAATTAATTATTAAAAATTGATTGCCTGCTAGTTATTGTCAGTTTCTACCTACATTTGAAAGTACCAAACACCTGAGATTAATACAATATAATCCACAAAAGACCTAGAAAACAACATAGCTGGAATGGTTTCTTTTTTGTGAGGAATAAGTAGATTCCATCATGAATTACCAAGTGAGTTTATCAGGTCTCCCATAATTACTCTTGCCAGAAGTGAGACCTGTCTCGTGACTCTGAAGCCATTGTTTTTCTCAGTATATCATTCTCCTGTTTAATGTGACTTCAAATATATAGTCTTCCAAGTCAGTTTCACAAGTCAATTAGGATATTTCTTTCTGTTTGGACTTGTTAGCAATCAACTTTAATTTCACTTTTCCTCCTGAAATAAAGTAGGCAAAGTATCAGCATGCATGACTATTGATCTTAGATGAGTTCAAACATTTAAAGGGTATTATTAATTATTAAACAAGGTTACAGTTTACAAGATGATATATACCACTGACTTGTACAATGTAGACTGGCAAGATATTTCAACAAGTTAAAGTATTTGGCAACAAGGTTGCAAACCTGAGTTAAACCCCTAAAACCTACATGGTAGAAGGAGAGAATAATGTCTTATAGCCTCTATATTTCTGCCATAGCATCATCCCTATCCAGAATAAATAAATATCTGCTAATAATACACAAGATAATTTGAAACATGTTTGTTTATATTTTTACTTAGATCTTTATTTGTTTTAGTACCTTCTAAACTACATTTGAATAATTTATCCTATTTATTTGAATATATACAATATTAGCATCTATGTAACATTTGTTACTTTGTCCTAAAACAGATTTTCTTTATTACCCTCTATATCTATCCACAAATGTAAACATTAGTCAGCATTCTTTTTAAATATTTAATTGAAGATTCAAAATTTATTTATAAATTTATTTATTTATTTATTTATTTATTTATTCTTCTGTCACACATTATATATCAACCAGTTTCCCCTATCTTCACTCGTCCCAGTCGCTCCTCTCTTACTCTCTCCCCATGTTCCACCACTCTTCAATTTGACTTCAGAAAAGAGCAGGCCTCCCAGGGATATCAACTGAACAGAACATAACAATTTACAATAAGACTAGGTACAAATCCTCATACCAAGGCTGGACAATGCAACCCAGTAGGAGGAAAAGTGATTGACACCCCCAACTCCCATTTTTAGGAGTTCCACAGGAACACCAAGATATACACGATAATATATATACAAAGGACCGATTTGAGACTCATACAGGCTCTGTGATTGTCCTTTCAACCCTATGATCCCTGCTTAGTTGATTCCATAGGCTGTGTTCTCAGGGTGTCCTTGAACCCTCTGGTTCATATGATCATTTCTCTCTCATCCAGAGGATTCCTCTAGCTCTTCCTAATATTTGGCTGTAGGTCTCTGCAACTGCTCCCATCAGTTGTTGGATGAAGGAATCATTTCACTGACTTTTTGAATTTTAGGTTGGCTAGTCTTGTTTGGTTTTATCCTAGGACTTTGGGTTATACAAACTCTGGTTTCTGACTATCAATGCATGGGCTTCGTCTCCTGGTGGTCAGTTAATATTTGGCCACTCCCACAAGTTGTATTCTACCATTACCCCAGCAAATCTTGCAATCAGGACAAATTGTAGGTCATTGATTCTATGGCAAAGATAGAGTCCCAATCTTACCACTGAAACTCTTCCCAGGTTACAGAAAGTGGCCTATCTAGGCTCCAAATCCCCCATTACTGGAAATTTTTGTGTACTACACTCCTGAAGAAGATGACAAAGAAATATATCCAGGCAAACAAATAGTTTGGTCCTATATAATAAGTATACTCAGGTAGTTCAATTCACATTTAAAAGCTTGGTTCTGAATGTATACCATTCCCAGGAACTAGTAGATGAATCCCATGAAAAGGAAGAGTTAGATATTACCATGTAGCTGTGAGGAACTATGAAACAGGACTCCATGGATGTCTGAGTCACTTCTGTACTGCTGGAGGTTTATATATTTTAGAGCATCTTTGGGGTTGGAGAAAGCCTCCTTCAACAGCCCAGTGGAGCCTTTGATGGCAGCCATTACATATACCTTGATAACCATCTGTGTGCTGCAGAACAGGAAAGCTGGTAGTACCCAGCTGCTTTCTATCATCAGACCTAAGAAAGGCATTTCTGCCAGCCTGCCTGAAATCCAACTCTCAGTCAGGGCAACTGTGAATGAGACTGAAAATGAAATTAATGCTAATTAAACCACTATGTATGAACATATGAAAATCTCATACTGAAACTTATTAATTTCAATATTATTAGTTAAGTATAAAACAAAGTACTTCACAAATTTGATGAGATTTTTTATAACCTACTCTTTGAGTTTTATCCTATGTAATAAATATACTCAGGTCATTCAATTCCCATTTAAAACCTCGGTTCTGAATGCAAACCATTTCCAGTTTCCCACCAGTGGACATATTCTCATTTGTCTATATAAGCACTTATCAAAGTGTGGAACCAAATGTGACTGTGAAACCTCAAATGGACTCTGTGGCACAAAGCCATTATTGCTTCCTCACTTTCAGAGATCTATAATTCTATTATAGAACTTCTTGTTCAGTTCATAATCACTTTTTTCTGATCACATCATACTTATATGCATATAAATAAATAGATATGTAAATGATGTGTGTCATGAGATTCACAGCATGCATATATTTAACAGATATTGCACCAAATTTATGATCTCAATGTTTCATTATCGTATTTCATTGCCTTTGTTCTAAGCTAAAAGTTCTACATATTCGAACAACTTAAAAATCTGGCAATATAAAGTTTGATATAAATTTAGTAGATAATAAATTGAAAAAAATTAAGAATTATCTTATTATTTATCAGTATATTTTATCCAATCAAGCACACAGCTCTCAAATATTCATCCGTTAATTATTCCAATATGAATTTTTTCATAGTTTTATTTTCTCCTTCTGCTTCTTCATGTTGTCATAGAACTTTAAAAAAATAATAATAAATAATGTTTCTGAAACACCAATGATTTTATTTGCAGAATAGTTCTGATATTTAGAATATGTAACAATTATTTATATGAAGTACAAGGAGTACTTAGGAAAAAAACCCACAAGTTAAAACAAATTCTTTTATTAAAAAATATGCATTATATTTTTATTAACTAATAGAGTTGAGGTGAAATCTCCCATTCAGCTATGTAAGTGTAGTTCCTTGCATAAGGATAGCCCCAGATAGGGTCATATATTTGAATAATTGGTTCACAGTTGATGGAAGGATTAGAGGGTGTAGTCTTTTTGGAGGAAGCATTTCACTGATGTGGATTTTTAAGGATTCCAAAGTTCAAGCCAGGCACAATCTCCATCTCTATGACTGTTGCTTGTGGGTCAGAGACAATTCTCAATGACTGGTCCAGAGCCATGCCTACCTGTCTGCTTCATGCTTTCTGCTATGATGATCATGAACTAATACTCTCACATTTCAAGCAAGGCCCCTCATAAATATTTTCTTTTATAAGTTGTCCTGGCCTTGGTGAAACTTCATAGCAATAGGACAGCAAAACAGTAAGTTAAACAAAACCATCAATTATTTGTTCTTCTTTTGAGGTTAAAATCTTTTTAATTTTATTTTACTCTTTTTCTTGGCTTCATAATTATAGTTTGTAACTTTAAACTGATAGTTCTGGGATGATAGTACAAGAATATCAGTATCTTAAACACTGTACTCCTAGTCCTTATACTGTGCTTGGGACAAACTTTACTGAAATATAGGGTTTGAGCAACAGAGTTGTTCAATAATTCTATGTTATCATCTTAGGTTTAAACATAGGATTATACTCTAAATATGTTTTGTCTTTTACATAAAATTTTCACTTTTAGATGTTTAAAAACTGTAAATATTTTATTGCTTATTTTATTTATTTACATTTCCAATGTTAACCCCATTCTAGTTTCCCCTCCAGAAACCCTCTATCCAATCCACCCTTCCCCTGCTTCTATGAGGGTGCTGCCCCACCCACCCACCCACCCACCCATTCCTGCCTCAATGCCCTAGCATTCCCCTACACAGGGGCATCGAGCCTTCACAAGACCAAGGGCCTTGATGCCAGATAAGGCCATTCTCTGCTACATATGTGGCTGGTGCCATGGGTCTCTCCATATGTGTATCTTTTGGATGGTAGTTTAGTCCCTGGGAGCTCTGGGGGTTTCTGCTTGGTTGATATTGTTGTTCTTCCTATGGGGTTGCAAACCTCTTAAGCTTCTCAGTCCTTCTGCTAACTCCCCCATTGGGGACCCCTAGCACAGTTCAATGATTGACTGTGAGCATCTGCATCTATATTCGTCAGGCACTGACAGAGCCCCTCAGGAGTGAGCCATACCAGGCTCCTGTCAGCAAGCACTTTTTGAAAATCAGCAATAGTGTCTGGGTTTGGTGTCTGCAGATTGGATAGATCCCTACATGGGGTAGTCTCTGGATGTCCTTTCCTTCATTCTCTGCTCCACTCTTTGTCCCTGCATTTCCTTTAGACAGGGGTAATTCTGGATTAATATTTTTCATGCGGGTGAATGGACCCATCCTTCAATTGGGGACTGTGACAAACCTCTGGATATGGTCTCTACAGGTTCTCTCTGACTTTGTTGGGTATTTAAGCTAAAGTCATTCCCCATTGAGTCCTGGGAACTTCTTGCTTCCCTGGCATCTGAGACTTTCTGGTGGCTACCCCTACACACTGCCTTTCAATTTCCTGACCCTCTGTATTTATCCTTTGTCTCATCCCACACCTGATCCTACACCCCTTTTCCCAGTCCCTCCCTCTCATTCACAGGTCCCTCCCTCCTTCTACCTCTCTTGATTATTTTGTTATTCCTTCTAAGTACAGCTGATGCATCCATACTTTGATCTTGCATCTTGAGCTTCATGTGGTCTGTGAGTTGTATCAGGTGTATGCCTAACTTTTTACCTAATATCCACTTATCAGTGAGTACATACCATGTGTGTTCCTTGTTTACTGGTTTACCTCACTCAGGATGACATATTGTAGTTCCATCTATTTGCCTGTGAATTTCATGAAGTCATTTTTTAAAAATTTTATTGATTGTTTTGTTTGTTTACATTTCAAATGTTATTCCCCTTCCAGGTTCCCCCCACACACAAACCTCCTATCCCATCCTCCCATCTCCCCACTGCTTCTATGAGGGTACTCCCCCACCCGCCCACCCTTTCCTTCCTTACTATCCTAGCATTCTCCTATGCTAGAGCATCAAGACTTCATAGAACCAAGGAACTCCCCTCCCATTGATGCCAGAAAATCCCACCCTCTGCTATATATGGGGCTGGAGCCGTGAGTCACTCCATGTGTACTCTTTGGTTGATGATTTAGTCCCTGGAAGCTTTGGGGGTCTGGCCAGTTGTTATTGTTCAATATATGTTGTTCTTTCTATGTGGTTGCAAATCTCTTAATCTCCTTGATTACTTCCCCAAATTTTACCACTGGGATCCCTGTACTCAGTCCAATGGTTGGTTGCAAGCATCTGCATCTACATTGTTAAGATCTGGCAGAGCCTTTCAGGAAAAGTCATTGCTTTTAATAGCTTATTGATACTCCATTGTGTACATGCACCACATTTTCTGTATCCATTCCTCTCCAGAGGGACAATTGGGTTGTTTCCAACTTCTGCTTATTATAAATAAGGCTGCTATGAACATAGTGGAACATGTGTTCTTGTATGTTAGAGCATCTTTTGGGTATATTCCCAGGAGTGGTATAAGTGGGTCCTCAGCCAGTACTATGTCCAATTTTCTGAGGAACCACAGGACTGACTTCCAAAGTGGTTGAACCAGCTTACAATCCCACAAACAATGGAGGAGTGTGTCTCTTTCTCTACATCGTTGCCAGCATCTGCTATCACCTAATTTTTGATCTTAGCCATTCTGACTAGTGTGAGGTGGAATCTCAGGGTCATTTTGACTTGCATTTCCCTGATGACTAAGGATATTGAATATTTCATTAGGTGCTTTTCAATCATTTGAATTTTCTCATTTGAGAATTATTTGTTAACTCTAGACCCCATTTTTAAATGGAGTTTATGTGGTTCTCTGGAAGCTAATTTCTTCAGTTCTTTGTATATATTGGATTTTAGCCCTCTATTGGATGTTGGGTTGGTAAAGATCTTTCCCCATTCTGTAGGTATTCATTTTGTCCTGTTTACAGTGTCCATTGCCTTGAAGAAAGTTTTGAACTTTATGAGATCCCATTTGTCTATAGTTGATCTTAGAGTCTGAGCCATTGGTGTTCTGTTCAGGAACTACTCTTCCCTCTGACTCTTCCTCATACCATTACTCCTCTCTTGTCTCCAAGTGGATGTTGCTCCCCACCTCACCAGACCTTTCCACTCTCTGGGGCTTCAAGTCTTTCAAGGGTTAGGTGCATCTTCTTCCACTGAGGTCAGACCAGGCAGTCCTCTGCTGTATATGTGCAGGGGCCTCATATCAGCTAGTATATGATGCCTGGTTGGTGGCTCAGTTTCTAAGAGACCTAAGGAGTTCAGGTTAGTTGAGACTGCTGGCCTTCCGATGGGGTCACCCAACTCCTCAGCTTCTTCCAACTTTTCCCTAATTCAACTACAAGTTTACCCAGCTTCTTTCCATTGGTTAGGTGTAAGTATCTGCATCTGACTCTTTCGCCTGTTTGTTGGGACTGTCAGAGGGAAGCCATGCTGGGTTCCTCTCTGTAAGAACACCATAGCATCAGTAATAGTGCCAGGCCTTGGAGCTTCCCCTTTAGCTGGATTGCAATTTGAGCAGGTCACTTAAACTCCTTTTCCCCAGTCTCCTCTCCAATTTTGTTTCTGCAGTTCTTTTAGACAGAAAAAACTCTGGGTCAGTGTTTTTGACTGTAGGAGGACAACATCATCCCTCCACTTGATACCCAGTCTTTCTACTGGAAGTAGGCTCTACAAGTTCCCTCTCCCCACTGTTGGACATTTCATCTAATGTTCCTCCCTTTGAGTCCTGAGTGTCTCTCACCTCTGAGGTCTCTGATATATTCTAAAGGGTTATCCCACCTCCTAGCTTCCAAGGTTGTCTGCTTTCATTCTTTCTGCTGGCCCTCTGGGCTTTACTCCTGTTCCTCCCCCTAATTCTTGGTCCACTTCTTCCCTCTCTATCCCCTCTTCAATCCAGGTCCCTCCCTCCTACCCCTGGTAATTGCTTTCTTCTTCCTCCCAATTGGGATTGAGGCATCCTCCCTTGCCCCCTTCAGCTTGTTATCCTTCTTGAGTTATGTGGATTGTATCCTGAGTATTCTGTAATTTTATGGCTAATATCCACTTAGTGAGTACATACCATGCCTGTCCTTTTGGGTCTGAGTTACCTCACACAGAATGATATTTTCTAGTTCCATCCATTTGCTTGCAAAACTCATGATGTCCTGTGTGAATAGCTGAGTGGTATTCCATTGTGTAAATGAACCACATTTTTGTATCCATTATTCTGTTGTGGGACATCTGGGTTGTTTCCAGCTTCTGGCTATAAGAAATAATGCCTCTATGAACATTGTGAAACACATGCCCCTGTAGCAAAGTGAGGCATCTTTTGGGTATATATCCTAGAGTTAGGTGTAGCTGGGTCTTCAGATAGTACTATTTCCAAATTTCTGAGGAATCTCCAGATTGATTTCCAGAGTGTCTCTACTAGCTTGTAATCCCACCAGCTACAGAGGAGTAATTTTTTCTTTCTCCACATCCTCCCAACATGTGCTGTCACCTAAGTTTTTTGCCTGAGCCATTCTGATTAAGTGGACCATCAGAGTGATTTTGATTTTCATTTTCCTGATTACTAAGAATTGTGAACATTTCTTTAATTGCTTCTCAGCCCTTCGAGATTCCTCAGCTGAGAATTCTTTGTTTAGTTCTATGCCCAACTTTTTTATTGGGTTGTTTGGTTTTTTGTAGTTTAGCTTCTTGAGTTCTTTATATATTTTGTATATTAGCCCTCTATTGGACGTGGGGTTAGTGAAGAGTTTTTCCCAATTTGTAGGTTGACTATTTGTCCAATTGACTGTGTCCTTTGCCTTGCAGAAGCTTTTCAGTTTCTTGAGGTCCCGTTTATTAATTCTTGATCTTAGATCCTGAGCCATTGGACTTCTGCTTATGAAAATTTCCCCCATGCCCATGAGTTCAAGGGTCTTTCCCACTTTTGCTTCTATAAGATTCAATATATCTGAATTTTAGTTGAGATTTTTCATCCATTTGGATTTGTTTTTTTTATTTTTCTCTTTGAATAATTATGTTGGTATTTTCATGGGGATTGCATTGAATCACATTCTGGTTTTTGTTGTTGTTGTTGTTGTTGTTTTTCTCTATGAAATTGAGAATTGCTTGGTCCATGTCTTTGAAGACTTATATTGATATTTTTCATGGGGATTACATTGAATCCGTAGATTGCTTTTGGTAGGAAGGGCATATTTACTATGTTAATTCTACCAATCCATGAACATGGGAGATCTCTTCATTTTATGAAGTCTTCTTCAATTTCTTTCTTGAGAGATTTGAAGACATTGTCATATGGATCTTTTACTTGTGTGGTTAGAGTTACCCCAAGATATTTTATGTTATTTGTGACGTGCCATTTCATTAATTTCTTTGTCAGCCTGTTTATCATTTGTATAAGTGAAGGCTACTGATTTATTTGAGTTATTTTGATATCCAGCCACATTGCTGAAGTTGTTTATCAGCTGTAGAAATTCTCTGGTAGAATTTTTGGTTTTCCATATATACATATATATATATACACATACACATACACATACACATACACATACACATACACATACACACACACACACACACACACACACACACACACACACACACACACATATATATATATATATATATATATATATATATATATATATAATCATAAAAAAATCATACACTGATACAGTGACTACTTCGTTTGCAATTTTTATTCCTTTGACCTAGTGTTGTTGTCTTATTGTTCTAGCTAGAACTTTGAGTACTATATTGGAGTACCTTGTCTTGTTCCTGATTTTAGTGAGATTGCTTCAAGTATCTCTCTAGATAATTTGATATTGGCTACTGCTTTGCTTTATATTGATTTTATTATATTGTGTCATGGGCCTTCAATTCCTAATCTCTCCAATACTAACATGAAGAGGTGTTGTGCTTTATCAAATATTTTCTCAGCATCTAATGAGATGTCCAAGTGATTGGTTTCTTTGAGTTTCTTTACATAGTGGATTACATTAATGGATTTTTGTATATTGAACTAAATTTACATTACTGGGATGAAGCCTATTTGATCATGACGAATGACTGTTTTAATGTATTCTTGGATTTGGTTTGCTAAAATTTTATTGAGTATTTTTGCATCAGTATCCATAAGTGAAATTGGTCTGAAGTTCTATTTGTTTGTTGGGTCCTTGTGTGGTTTACGTATCATAATAATTGTAACTTCATAGAATGAGTTAGAAGGTGTTCCTTCTGTTTCTATTTTATGGAATAGTTTGAGGAGTGTTGGTATTAGCTCTTCATTGTATGTCTGGAAAAAATTTGCACTAAAACCATCTGGCCCTGGGCTCTTTTTTTTTTTTTTTTTTTTTCGGATGAGAGACTTTTAACAACTACTTCTATTTCCTTATGGGATACGGATCTATTTAGACAGTTTACTTCTTGAATTACCTTTAGTACATGATAGTACCTTTAGTACATCATCCATTTCAATTAGATTTTGCAGTTTTGTTAAGTACAGGCTTTTTTAGTAGGAGCTAATGATTCTTTGAATTTCCTCAGTTTCTGTTGTTATATCTCCCTTTTCATTTCTGATTTTGTTAACTTGGATAATGTCTCTGGGCTCTTTAATTAGTTTGGCTAGGCTGTTATCTGACTTCTTGATTTTGTCAAAGAACCAGCTTTTGGTTTTGTCAATTTTTTCCATTGTTCTCTATGTTTCTTTTTGGTTGATTTTAGTCCTGAGTTTGACTATTTCCTGCCTTCTACCCTTATTGGGAGTATTTTCTTCTTTTTGTTCTAGAGATCTCAGGTGTGCTGTTAACTTGCCTTTATAGGATCTCTTCAATTTCATTACTAGGGCACCTAGTGCTATGAATTTTCCTCTTAGCAGAGTTTCCATTGTATCCCATAAGTTTGACTATGCCTTGCCATCATTTTAATTGTACTCCAGGAAAACTTTAATTTTTCTTTATTTCTTCCCTAACCAAGTTATCATTGCATAGAGTTGCTCAGTTTCCAAGGGTATGTGGTTTTGTTGTTGTTGTTGTTGTTGTTACTTTGAGATCTAGCTTTAGTCTGTGGTGATCTCATAAAATGAGTGGGATTATTTCAAACTTCTTGCGTTAGATGAGGCTTGCTTTATGACTGATTATATGGTCAGTTTGAGAGTAGGTGCCATGAGGTGCTGAGAAGAAGGTATATTATTTTGTTTTAGGGTGAAATGTTCTGTAGATATCTGTTAAATCAGTTTGGTTCATAACCGCTATTAGTATTACTGTGTCACTGTTTATTTTCTGTTTCAATAACCTGTCCATTAGTGAGAGTGGGGTGTTGACGTCTACCACTATTATTGTGTGGGGTTCAATGTGTGCTTTGAGCTTTAGTAAAGTATCTTTTATGAAAGTGGCTGCCCTTGAATTTGGGGCATAGGTATTCAGAATTGAGGCTTTCCATTGGTAGATTTTTTTCTTTTGATGAATATGATATGTTCTTTCTTATCTTTTTTGATAACTTTGGTTGAAAGTCTATTTTATTGGATATTAAAATGGCTACTCCAGCGTATTTCTTGGAAACATTGGCTTGGAAGAATTTTTCCTGTCTTTTACTCTGATGTGGTGTCTGTCTTTGTTATTGAGGTGTGTTACTTGAATGCAGCAAAATGCTATATCTTGTTTGCATATCCAGTCTGTTAACTTATATCTTTTTACTAGGAGATTGAGTCTATTGTTATTGACAGATATTAAAGACAAATAATTGTTAGTTCCTGCTATGTTTGTTGTTGTAGGTGGCATTATATGCATGTGAATCTCTCCTTTAATCTTTATTTTGAGATGATTAATATCTTGTTTTTTACTTTGGTGTACTTACCCTCCTTGTATTGGAGTTTTCCTTCTAGAATCCTCTGTAGGGCTGGAATGATAGATAGATATTGCTGGGAGCCTCCTGGCCCAGAGAGCATAGCGGCAGGGGCACAGAATAGGACTCTGGTGATGGCTTTAAAGTCTGAGGGTGTCAGGGTTTTCTGGCTCTCTGACCTGTACTCAAATACTGGGATAAGTTCTATAAAGTCCTAAAAACATCTCAGGGTAAAAGACTGCAGGCATAGATGATTAACACCTGTAGCTGATAGCAGAGGATTAGGCAATGTGGCCTTTGTTCTGTCTCAGCAGGAACATCTGGGCTCTAACTTAAGTCTGTTAGTTTGAGGTCTCAGGAAGAAAAGACACTTAGAGGAGTCATTATAGTTTATTAGTAAGTGTAAAAAGTTTCCTATGAAAGCTATCTAAGGGGAAAAGCAGAAAGGTCCTAATTGGGGAAAAAAAAACTTCTATCTGGGAAAAGGGAAAAACTCTATTCTATCTCTATTCTATCTTCTATTCTAATTCTATATCTAACTAACTCTATTCTATATCTAGCTAACTCTCATCTCTTTCTCCTCATTACATGTACATCTTACAGTGTATGTGGTCACATGTTACAAAGTTCATCAAAATTTCACACCAAAATTCAAATCATAAATTGAAATAGAAGTTTATAACAGATAATGTTTACATGCATATCCATTAGGAGTAATTATCTGACTAAACAACCATCACTTCTGTAGCTCCACAGGTACACTGAATGTTTAAAACTATAACTAAGAAATTAATGAAGTTTTGTATAGATAAACCCAGGCAATATTTTCTCTTCTGTCCTAGCACCTATAATAAATCATTAATTCCCTTTTAGTGACCTTTGGTTAATTGTTTTATGACCACTTTGGAATGTGCTCTGAGCAGGAGAAAAGCTGATTACTATCTAAGGGCAATTAACTGATGACACATGGGAGACTGGCAGAGTTCTCATTGCAACTTTGACTATCAGAAAGGGACTTAATACCAGTCCCACTATAAAACACCTTAATAATCATTGATATAATTTTAGGAATTCTTATAGGATCATAATTAAGACTTAAGAAGTCATCTATTTGTCTATATAGCATCACTACAAGACAGTACATCTTCGTGGCTCTGCAGAGATCTGCTCCAAAGGGGTGTGCTATTACTTAGTGATTGTTACGTATGTTTAAATAATAATAATAATAATAATAATAATAATAATAACAGGAAAAGCATATTAATAGCAGGAATTTTTGCTAAAATATGTCCACCACAGCCTTGATGGATGGGGAACACTTGTTGCAGATTTATATAATAATCCGAGGCAAGCATTTCAGGATGATCACCTGCTAATTATTAGCTTGTCCTATTATGGCTCCTGACAAGATATTATTTAAATTTGGTTTTGTCTTGGAATATTTTGTTTTCTCCATGTATGTTGTTGAAAGTTTTGTTGGGAATAGTAGCCTGGTCTGCTATTTGTGATCTCTTAGGTTCTGTATGGCCTCTGTCCAGGCTCTTCTAGCTTTTAGAGTGTCTGTTGACTTATCTTTTATAATTCTGATAGGTCCACCTTTATATGTTACTTGACCTATCCCTTACAACTTTTAAATATTGTTTCTTTGTTCATTGCATTTAGTGTTTTGAGTATTATAAGAGGATTTTCCTTTCTGGTCCAATCTATTTGGTGTTCTAAAGGCTTCTTTTACATTTATGGCCATCTCTTCTTTAGGAAAGTTTTCTTCTATTATTTTGTTGAAGACATTTTCAGGTCCTTTGAGCTATGAATCTTAGCTCTCTTCTATTCCTATTATTCTTAGATCTGGTTTTACATTGTGTCCTGGATTTCCTGGATGTTTTGGACTAGGAGTTTTTTATGTTTTGAATATTCTTTGACAGTTGTGTCAAAATCTTCTAAGGTATCTTGTAGACCTGAGATTCTCTGTCTCTTGTATTCTGCTAGTGATGCTTACATCTGTAATTCCTGACCACTTTCCTAGGTTTTCCATTGCAAAGGATGCCTCCATTTATGTTTTCTTTATTGTTTCTACTTCTACTTTTACTTCTTGTACTGCTTTGTTTAATTCCTTCACCTGTTTGCCTGTATTTTTTCCTGTATTTCTTTCAGTAAGTAATATATTCTCCTGAAAGGACTCTATTTTATTCATGAGATAGAATTTTAGGTCACCTTCCTGATTTTCAGGTGTGTTTGTGTATCCAAGGCTTGCTGTGGTGGGAAAACTAGGTTCTACAATGACAAACTATATTGGCTTCTGTTGTATATGGTCTTACACTTGCCTCTTGCCATCTGAACATCTCTGGTGTTATTTGGATTGATTGTCTCTGCCTGGAGTCTGCATTGCATCCTGTGTCCTTAGGTTTCAGTAGTTCTAATGAGATGACTGTGGCCTTGGCTGTAGCACACCTCTTATGAAGCCTTCAGACTGTGGGATCTTCAGAGCAGCAGACAAGCTGAAAAATCTTTTGCCCTGCATGCAGCAGATCCCCTGGGAGACTTTCAGAGTATGAGGTCTTCAAAGGAGCAGACAAGCTGATGATCTGTTGTCCTGTGTGCAGCAGAATACCTTAGTGGTCTTCAGACTGTTGTGTCTTCAATGAGCAGTCAAGCTGTTGTTCTGCTTGTAGCTGTTCTTTGAGGCCTTCAGAATGTAGTGTCTGTTGCCCTGTGTGCAATAGAACTCCTAGGAGGCCTTCAGATTTTTGGGTCTTCAGCTACATTATAAAATTTTAAAACATGTAAATATGAAACACTCCCGCTACTATTATGATTGCTGCAGTCCAACTCTGGTGGTGGTAGTGGAGTAGATAAATACATGCATAGGTGGAAAGATGATAGATAGATAGATAGATAGATAGATAGATAGATAGAAGATAGAGATATATAAAGTCACTATTTTTAATCTAAGGAAAAAACGGTATTTAGAAAGAGTACTCTATGAACCTATAGTAAAACACTTTTCACAATCTGTGTGTGTATATCTATGTGTACATAAATTATTCAAGCATGCATATTACATAATTTTGATTGTTCAATTCTGTATTCTGACTGACCTGTAAATGTCTATATAGCTCAGGCTTGCCTTAAAATCATGGCAATCTTTTTGACTGACCCTTTTTGTGCTGCAATTATAGGTATTTACTATCATGCTTAGCTTCTAATTTTGTTGCTTAATTTGTGAGACTGTGTTTGGTTTTAGTTATTGAACACCAAAAATAAACCTTTCATATGAATATTTCCCATGTTATAGATTGAAGTTTATGATATTTCTCTTATTAAAAAGGAAGAAAGGAAAAATGATTGAGGTAAATAAGACATGTGAAGAAAGTAAGATAGAACTTGAGTCTAGCAGACTATAATGTATGACTGTGAGTCATAAGTAAATTGCAGTGAAACTAAATTATTGCATTTGAAAACATCTAACAAAATGTTGAAAATTATATTGAAAGTGATGACAAATTGAAGAAGTATACAAAGGTGAAGGGGGAAAGACTTTGAAAAAAAATAGGCAAAAATACCTGGAGAGGCCCTTGGTCCTGTGAAGGCTAGATGCACCAGTGTACAGAAATGCCAAGGCAAGGAAGTAGGAGTTGATGTGTGGATGGGTGGAAAAACACCCTCATAGAAGCAGGGAGAGGGTGATGAGACAAGGAGTTTCTGGGAGGGGAACTAGGAAAGGAGATAACATTTCAAATGTAAGTAAATATCCAATAAAAAAAAACATACCTGCCTTGAGGAAAGCACATGTTTAATCATCTCTCTCTCTCTCTCTCTCTCTCTCTCTCTCTCTCTCTCTCCTTTCTCTCCCTCTTTCTCTCTCCCTCTGTCCCTCCTTCTCCTTTGGAAAAAAAATCACTTCTCAAAAAATCATTCCTTGATTAAAGAAAAGATGTCATCTAGGAGAGTATGCTATGAAACTATGTTTAAATGCTTTTCAAAATCTGCTTCTGGAAAAAATATTATTTCAATGCATTTTAGAAGATAAGTTCACTTCTCACATATTCACAATTGCAAAAGAAATGTCAAGTAAGAAATTGGTTGACAGTAACTTAATGTTGATTTTTTAAATGAAAAGACAACTTTTAATAAAAAACAAAAATATCAAAGACTTTTTTGCGTGCTTTTTTTTGTACAAATTTGTATTATCAGATTCAGTAGTTTAATATGTCAAAGAGACAGTTTTCAGAATGTTCAGAAGAGAAGTTTTGGGATAAAACTAACCCTACCTGCACCTTGATCTCAGTCTTACAAATCAGTGTGAAAATAAATTTCTGATCTTGAAATCACTGTGTTTGTGGTATTTTGTTTAGTTGCTCTGGATAACTAAAACAGAAAAACTTTCTGTTTTGGTAAATACCCAACCCAAATACGAAAGATCAAAGAAAACACAACTCAGTAATTATGAATAAATGCTGCACGCCTAGATTGGGCTGATTCACGACTATACTACTCTATTCCCCAGCTATGTGACCCTTATAACTTGCAGGTTTTCCAAGTCATGCACTTGTTCTTCTACCTCCTGCTCCTCCATCATCTTCCTCCTCCATAGTCTTCTCCTCCTTTGTCTTCCTGCTCTGCAATCCTCTCTCTCTCTCTCTCTCTCTCTCTCTCTCTCTCTCTCTCTCTTTCCAGGAACTTCTATTCCTCCACCTCTCCTTCTCTGTCCAATCACTGTCTCTAGCCTTTATTTTACTAATTAAGGTGGGCAGAAGGTTCAACAGAAGTCATCAGTGTACTGATTCACTCCCCTGCAGCTCTTCCCAGGAAAATGTAATTAGCATTAAAATACAAGGCCAGGGCTCTCCACAACAACTTTCAATGTCTCTTAATGGGAAAATATGTTGATTGGTTAGAATAACAATTGAGGTGTATTATTATAATAAAAGAAAAGACAGAGGGGAACATTTCATTACAGAAGTTAGCAAGCTGTTGGCCTCTTGCTGACTTTCTAAACAAAATCATGTCAGGCTGTATTGTTTTCCAAGTTATTTTTCAAGTCATCGACATGCTAATTCATTGCATCAGTGTTTATTCTGAACAAAGCCAATGCCCTGTCAAAATTCTAAGTTTGAGAAATAAACAGTCTTAAATCCATTTTGTTGGTTCACATTTGCTTGCAATTAATACAATTATCTGAAACATGGAAGTATTTTAATGAATTAGAGTTGTTATAGGTACAATGGACCTCATACTCCATCACCATTCTAGAGGCAGTGGGAACTGGGAGAATGGAACAGATGTATGTCATGTATTAAAGACTTATCCAAAAGGCAATTTTATCCAGATTATCAGACAATTTTTACTCTGATGTTTTAGAACAGTCATATGAATAAAGTGTACAATAATATGGACAAGTTATATGTGGTAGATAAGCTACATGTAGCAGCAACAAATTTCCCCGTAGGGGCATATAAACAAATAAAGTCCAGTTCTAACGAATAAGCCAAAGTGAAGGCACTCCTATTTACTACAACTAGAGGGGCACAAAACATTCCAAGAACAATTATGTGTTTGAAGAAATTCAGGTCACATGTTTTGGTTTGTTGGAGTTTTCTCTCAAGCACTCAGAAATCTCCATATAATGACTTCATTCTTGAACAATATTCCAAAAATACTCAAATTTTAATATTCTTTCTTATTCATGTTAATTATAAATATGATAAAGAACTAGTAATTTGTTTTTGCTATATTTTGTCTGTTTTCAATAAGTGCCTCTAATTATACTGACTAGATATAAAAAATACAGTGCTTCAGTTTTCTTTTAATTTGTATTTGGTTTTGTTTGTAAAAGAATCATGTTAATATTTGTGATATGCTTTATATTTCTAATATGCATTATAACTATATTTCTGATGTCTGAAACTCTGATTCAAAATATCACAATGATCCTTGTACTTTGTTTTCTAAGCAAAATTTATGTTTTATCTATCTCTTTGTTAACAACCTTTAACAATACATATGTACCAATATATACATATTCTCACAAAACCATCCAAAAGGCATTTAATCCTTTAGAATTTTTCAAAATAATCTAAACAAGTTATTGTTCTGATTGATAGTAGTTATGTATGCTGCAGTATATATTGCATAACTTGTATTTCCTTCAGCTCCAGTTTTTATGCCTTTAAGATTTTTTTAAAAAAATGATGTTTCACTGGAAGTATCAGAGTTATAAGTATTTGGAAACCACCCTTGTTAAATGCCAGTTCTTGAGGCAAGATTTTTATGTCTTTCATGTCATAATTGTGGGACTCGGGAAATAGAAATTTGCTAAAGAAACTAAAATCATTTTAGGAAAAATAAGATACTTCTGATAACATATGAAGTAAGTCTACATCTTGGGGTAGGATGGGGAAGTAGGCTCAGATATTTTGGTCATCCTGAGAAGCCCTTAGAAACAGTGATCGTGGGAGTGTTCATGTAATGGTATTTAATGCCTTGTCCGTTCTTTGACTATTTGTGTTTATTGTCTTGCTTGATCCTTGAGTATTTGCATCTATTTTATTGCTAGTTTCTTGACCTAGAACTGACCTTGATACTTGAATGTAATTTAAATGGTATAAAAACAAAAAAGGAGGAGGAAGGATGGGATAGGATGTTAATGGTAGGGGGATGTGGAAAGAAGATAACATCTGAAAAATAAATAAAATATTTATTTATAATATATATATATATATATATATATATATATATATATATATATATATTCATAGCTACCTCAATGGGGTAATTTCAAGGTACCAACAGGATTGTGTTCTGTCTTTACATTCTAGTGGATCTATTATTTTTGAACTTCCAGGGTCCATTTTTCCTGGCCCACAGCCTTCTAAGATAGAAATTTCAAATAGAATTTTCTCCTCCAGAGTCACATTTCTTTTCTAACTTATAATCATTCTTAGGATGATATTGAGTTCATACACACAGTCTAGAACAATATCTGTATATTTAAGTCAACTGATTAACAGCCACATTTCTACCAGAAGCCTTACCCATTTCAGCAAGGTAACAAAGAATATTAAAAATTTCAAATATATATAAATTCATTTATTGGAAATTTGAATGCTTTAGTTATTCCAGAATTCCTAATACATGAATGTTGTCCAACCATTGGTTGGTAGAAAGAAAAAATAATGATAATAAATTTGAGATTAAATCAGTGTTAAGTGGCAAAGTAGATTGTACAAAGAATGGACCCATTTATCAGCCTTTGGAATAATAAAAAAAAATTATCAAAATCAATAAGAATTTTAGCAAAAATAGGACTTAAAGATCTATGTACTCTTGAGGTTAATAGAGTCCATACTTTGTTATTTTATTGAAAATAGTCTTTTTCACACAATATAATTTGATATTGGTTACCCTTCATCCAGTTCCTTCTCATTTCTCACCTTCCCAAATCCACACCTATTTTTCTCTCCAGTCTATAAGCAGACATTAAAACTGATAATAAAATTAAAACAGTCCTTTCAGTTTGCACCTGTACCCAGAGTGGAGAATGTGATCTGGATGTCCATCTACTAAGCCTAGGAATTCTGACACATCCAAGATTGCAGGATCACAGGATCAACAGCTCACAGGAGGGACAGGCCTCAGTCAAAGACAGGAATGCCATTAATACCAGAGATAACTAGATGGCAACAGGTAAGCACAAGATTATAAGCAACAGAAACAAAAACTACTTGGCAATATAAGAACACAGTTTTCCCACCAAAGCAACCTCTGGATACAACTAGTACACCAGAAAAGCAAAATTCAGATCTAAAATACCATCTCATGAAGATGATAGAGGACATTAAGAAGGATATAAACAATTCCCTTAAAGAAATATAGGAGAACAGAGGTAAACAGGTTGATGCCCTTAAAGAGGAAATACATAAATCTCTTAAAGAATTACAGAAAAACACAATCAAATAGATGAAGGAATTGAACAATACTGTCCAGAATCTAAAAATAGAAATAGAAACATTAAAGTAAACACCAAATGGGATAATCCTAGAGATGGGAAACCTAGGAAAAGAGAGCAGGAGTCAGAGAGGCATATATCGCCAAGAGAATTGAGAATCTGAGGCATAGAAGATACACAACAGTCAAAGAAAATACAAAAGGCAAAATGCTCCTAACTTGAAACTTTTAAGAAACCCAGGACACAATGAAAAGACCAAACATAAGAATAATAGGTAGAAAAGAGAGTGAAGGTATCCAACTCAAAGGGAGAGTAAACATCTTCAACAAACTTATAGAAGAAAACTTCCCTAACCTAAAGAAATAGATAACCATAAACATACAAAATGTCTACAGAATACCAAACAGAATGGTCCAGAAAGAAATTCTTCCCTTCACATATAATCAAAGTAGCAAATGCATAGAACAAAGAATGAATATAAAAAGTATTAAGGGAAAAAGGTCAAGTAATATATAAAGGCAAACCTATCAGATTTACATCTGACTTCTCAACAGACTCTAAAAGTCAGAAGATCTTGGGAAGATGTTATACAAACCCTAGGAGAACACAAATGCCAGTCTAGGCTACTATTTCCAGCAAAACTCTCACTTACCATAGATGAAAAAAACCAAGGTATTCTATTACAAAACAAAAATTAAACAGTATCCTTTCACTAACCCATCCCTACAGAGCATAATAGAAGGAATACTTCAACATAAGGAGGGAAGCTACACCCAACACAAATCAAGACATTAATCTTCTCACAAAAAAAAAAACCAAGAGAACCACAAAAACATAATTCCATATCTAACAACAAAAATAACAGGAAACAACATTCATTGGTCCCTAATATCTCTCAACATTAATGGACTCAATTCCCCAATAAAAAGACATGGGCTAACAGACTGGATACATAAACAGGGCCCAGCATTTTCTTGCATACAGGAAATACACCTCAGTGACAAAGACAGTCACTAACTCCAAGTAAAAACCTGGGAAAAAATTCCAAGCAAATGGTCCCAAGAAACAAGCTAGAGTACTCATTATAATATCCAATAAAACAGATTTTCAACCAAAGTTATCAGAAATTATGTGGAAAGACACTACATATTAATCAAAGAAAAACCCTCCAAGGCGAATTCTCAATTCTGAACATCTATGGCCCAAATGCAAGTCCACTTACATTTGTAAAGGAAAAATTACTAAAGTTCAAAGTACCCATTGAACATCACATAATAATAGTAGGAGACTTCAACAACCCTCTCTCACCAATGGACATACCATTTAAACAGAATCTAAAGAAAGACACAGTAAAACTAATAGATGTTATGAAACAAATGGATTTAACAGATATCTACAGAACATTTCACTTTAAAACAAAAGAATATACCTTTTTCTCAGTAACTCATGTTGCTAAGAAGTCCAAAAATGACCATGTAATCGGACACAAAACAAGCCTCAACTAATATAAGAACATTGAATTAATCCCATGAATTTTATTGGATCAGAACAGTCTGAGGATGGTTGTCAATAACAAAAACAACAGAAAGTCCACATACACAAGGAAGCTGAACAACTATCTACAAAATGATAACTTGGTCAGGGAAAAAAACAAAGGAAGAAATTAAAGACTTTCTGGAATTTAATACTTATGAAGGCACAACATATGCAAACTTATGGGGCACAATCAAAGCAGTTCTGAGAGAAAAACTCATAGCTCTAAGTGCCTTCCTGAAGTAATTGGAGAGATCATACACTAGTAGCTTAACAGCATGTATGAATCCTCTAGAACAAAAAGAAGTAAATACACCCAAGAGAAATAGATGGCAGGAAATAATCAAACTCAGAGTTGAAGTCAATCAAGTAGAAATAAACAGAACTATACAACAGATCAACAAAATCAGGAGCTAGTTCTTTGAGAAAATCAACAAGATAGATAACTCCTTAGCCTAACTAATTATAGGGCACAGAGACAGTATCCAAATTAATAAAATCAGAAGTGAAAAAGGTAGATATTACAACAGAAACAGGAAATTAAAAAATCTTCAGATCTCACTACAAAAGCCTATACTCAACAGAACTGGAAAATCTAGAGGAAATGGATGATTTTCTAGACAGATAACAGGTACCAAAGTTAAATCAGGATCAGATAAACCTAAACAGTCCCATCACCCCTAAGGAAATAATAGTCATTAACAATCTCCCAAACCACATTAAACTAAATGGAAAGAATCCTGAAGCAATCCTACTAAAATCAGGCACAAAACAAGGCTAGCCACTCTCCCTCTATTTATTGAATATAGTACTGAAAGTTCTAACCAAAGCAATTAAACAACAAATGGAAATTAAAAAGATGCAAATTGAGAAGGGAGAAGTGAAGATATCACTATTTGCCGATAATATGATAGTATACATAAGGGATCCCAAGAATTATACCAGGGATTTTCTACAGCTGATAAACAACTTCTGCAAAGTGACTGTATATAAAATTGACTCTAAGAAATCAGTAGCCTTTCTATACTCAAAGTTTAAATGGGCTGGGAAAGAAACTATGGAAAGACATCCTTCACAATAGTCACAAATAATATAAAATATCTTAATGTGACTCTAATCAAGCAAGTGAAAAATCCATATGACAAGAACTTCAAGTCTCTGGCAAAAGAAATTGAATAAGACCTCAGAAGATGGTAAGATCTCCTGTGCCACAGAATTAACATTGTAAAAGTGGACATCTTACCAAAAGCAATCTACCAATTCAATGCAATACCCATGAAAATACCAATAAAATTCTGCAAAGACATGGGAAGAACAATTCTCAAATTCATCTGAAATAACTAAAAATCTAGAATAGTGAAAACTCTTCTCAATAATAAAAGGACTTCTGTCATAATCACCATCCCTGACTTCATGTTGTACTACAGCGTGATAATGATAAAAACTGGATGGAATTGGTCCAGAGGCAATTACATCAATGGAATAGAATTGAAGACACAGAGACAAACCAACATACCTATGGTCTTTTGACCTTTGACAAAGAAGTTAAATTCATTCAGTGTAAAAAAGACAGCATTTTCAACAAATGCTGCTGGTTCAACTGGTAAGCAGCATGTAGATGAATGAACATTGATCTATTCTTATGTCCTTGTGCAAAGCTAAAGTTCAAGTGGATCAAGGACCTCCACTAAAACCAGATACACTGACTCTAATAGAAAAGAAAGTGGGAAAGAGACTTGGAAACAGCTGCAGAAATGAATAATTTTGGACAGAACACCAATGGCTTATGCTCTAAAATCAACAAGTGACAAATATGACCACATGAAACTAAAAAAACTTCTATAAGGCAAAGAACACTCTCAACATATAAAAACAGCAACCCACAGATAAGGAAAAGATCCTTATCAACTGTACATCCAGTAGATGGATAATATCCAAAATATACATAAGATCAGAAGATAGATTCCAGAAAACAAAACAAAAAGAACAAAAAATTAAACAAACAAACAAAAAACTATGAAAAAAATGATGTACAAAGCTCAACAAATAATTCACAACTCAGGAATCTTAAATGACTAAGAAGCACTTAAAGAAATTTTCAACATCCTTAGTCCAGGGAAATGCAAATCAAAATGATCCTGAGATTCCATCTCACAGCTATCAGAATGGCTAGGATCAAAAACTCAGTTGACAGCATATGTTGGCAAAAATACCGAGAAAGAGAAACACTTGCCTACTTCTTTCTTGAAACTGGCACTGCATCTGACTGAGACCTGTGGCAGGCCCTGTTTATGATGTCACAGTCTTTTTATATTTATATGTATATCAGTCCTGTTGTCTACAGACGGCCTTGTTTTCTTGGTATCTTCCATTCCCATTGGATTTTACCACATTCCTCCTTCCTCTCCTGCTGAAATCCCTGAGTCTTTAGAGACAAATTTAATTTATTGAAGACATCCCATTAAGAACAGAGTATTCCAAAGTCTTTCACTGTCTCATTTTGTTGAGTTGTGGGCTTATATATTTGTTCCATCTACTATAGGAAGAAGTTTCTCTGATGATTGCTGAAGAAGATGTTCATTTATGGATATGGCTGAATGTTATTAGAAGTGATTTTATTGCTATATAGAGTGATTTTATTCAGCTATAGCTGAATAATAGTATCAGATGTTCATGTCTATCTAGTCTCAGATTCTTTGCTACCTGGGCAATGTTAAACATGGGTTGCATCTAATGAAATGTGCTTTAATTAATTTCAGTTAAATAGTAGTTACTCGCACAAATTTTGTGTCACTATTATAACAACATATCATGCAGATCAGTCACTGTTGCAGATCATAAGCTTTTATAGTTGGCTTGATGCTTACAGTTCTTTTCTAGTAGTGTGCAGGATAACTGCCAGCATTATTAATACTAGTCAGAACAGATGAAGGCTCTAAGTATTCAGAGAGCTACATAGGTGATATATTCAGCAATATGGTCTTATCATTTTGCCAAGAGCAACCAATAGCTATGGGAATTGTCTGGGATGTTCAGGTAGTTCCATGGAACCTCTTTAGACAACAACTCAATTATATATAACCTAGTCCTGGGACTGCAGGTTTCATTAGATGGCAAGAAATGTCTACTTTGGCCTTTATTTCCCCTGTTATATGGTGAATTCATTTACATTTTTTCATATATGTGTATATTTTCATAATATTCTACTACATTAGATTTCCATACGACTTCTCAAGTAGCTCTTTGTTTTATGTGTCTCTGCTCTGTATTTTCTCCCTCACCTCCTTCTTCTCTTTCTCTCTTTGTTTGATTTACCTGTTCCAGTTACCCCCACCTTCTGTACATCCATAAATATCTATTCCTTTCTTCTTTCTAGAGAAATCCTTCCTTTCCCCAGTTCCTTACTCTATATATAACCTCTCTGGTTTTATATGCTGTAGTCTCCTTATGAAAGACGTATAGCTAACATTCATACTTGAACAAATACATACCATACTTGTCTTTTTGCATCTAGGTTAGTTTACTCAGGATGAGTTTTCCTATTTCCACCTATTAACTTGTGAGTTGCATGTTTTTTAAGGAGTGGAGTAATATTCAATTGTTTAAATGTGTCATATTTTCTTTATCCATTCATGTGTAATTTCTAGTTGTACAAAATATTTAAACAAAGATGAAAAAAAATTTCATAGTACTTTGCTGTGACACTGTTAGCCTACCTATATTGTCTATCCTTTCATCTATTTTTGTCTCTCCAAACTATACTTAAACCTGCTACTGTCTTTCCTCAACCTCCAAGCCGATTTTTTTTAAATTCAAGTCCATTCATCCTTGGATACTTGGGGTGAAGCCTTGTTTTTCTTCATTATTCTCTGTCAAATATTTCAGCGTTTTCTTCTACCCCATCTCCATTCCTTTGTAACTACCAAATGACTTGAATAACAGCTCTCTAATATGAACCAACAGCCACTACAGTTGACCAGGACCCAGAAAAGATAAGTATGACTCCCTCCTCTTATTCTTTCTTTTCTTTTAGACTCCTCTTAGAACAGCTGCTATCTATGAGGCTGCACTCCTCCTCCCAGCCTACCTACATCACACTGGGACTTAAAGTACTTCCTTTAGCTTTTCTTTCTATTTTCTCACTAGTCTTTAATGACTTGCCACTGACTTCCAAAGTGACAGTCTATCAGGAAACTCATAGTCACCAGGCATAGCTTGGAAAAATAGACAGGTAATAACAATCAAATAATGGAACACCCATCCAAGCAAAGTGAGACTAGACATTTGCATGAAGAAACACTTCAAACAGCAAAATTCCAGATGTTGATATACTAGCATGGAAAAGAAAACTTACAAACACCAATAAACAAGACAACACATCCCATTAAGAATACAACAACCACATTGTAATAGGCCCTGAGATAAGCATTTTAGCTGAAGCACAAGACTGGCACTTCAAAATACCCATTATAAATATTCCCAAGGACCTTCAAAAGAATGCAAATGAATAGCATCTTGAAGACTGAAAGTACAGTTTAATAAAAAAATAAGACAATTCAATACATGAAAGTAGAATTCAACAAAGAAATAACTAATAAAGAAAAGTCAAACTGAAAAAAATTTCAGGAACATCTCAGGAAACCAAGTAAAAACACCAGAGCTAAATCCTCATCAATATACAAGATAACAGAAAAAAGAAAAGAGACAATTTCAGGTCTTGAAGGCAAGATGAAAGGAAAATATATACAAGTCAAAGAAATCTTAAATATTCAGTCACAAAACATCCATGAAATCTGTAACACTTTGAAAAATAAAGTGTGAAAAATAGGTTGAGAAAAAGAAGAAGAAATATAGGTAAAGCAAAGAAAATATTCTTTAACAAAAGTATAGAAGAAACTACTGGTCATCTAATCAAAGAGGTACCTATCAAGGTAAGGAGGCACACAGAACATGAAATATAAATGACCAGAAATGAAGTAACACATGACACTAAAATAAAAATAAAACACTAAATGAGTAGAAAAAGAAAAGATAATAAAAGCTGTAATGTAATAGGACCAAATATCATATAAAGGCAGACCTATTAAAATAACACCTGACTTTCTTCAATGTAGACTCTCAAATACAAAAGGGATTTAAGAAAAGTTCTTCAAGCTCTAACGTACCAACAATGCCCAGTCAAATCACTAGACCCAGCCAACCAAGTAATCACAGTTGATAGAAAATGAAAAACATTTCAAAATAAATATATGTTTAACCAATTTTTGAATAAAATATATATTTAACCAATTTTTGTCTACTCACATCTAGAAAGCACTAAAGGAAAAAGTTGAGTTTAAATAGAAAATTAGCTGAAGTTAAAAGACACATGAAATGAAAAAAAAACACAGAACAGTTAATTAAAAGGAAGGGATGCAAGACAACATCATAATGTCAGGAATTAATAAATACAGCCCCCAAATATTTGATATTACTGGTCTCAATTTCTAAATTAAAAAAAAAGCAGACTGGATTTGAAAACAGGATCCACTTTTCTGTTGCATCAAACAAACATACCTCACCATCAAGGGTATAGAATGCCTTAGAGCAAAAAGATAGAGAAGGCTATTGCATAAAAAGGAAGGAACCAAGAAACAAGAATATATAGCTACACTTTTAAGTTTTTCTTATGATTTTTGAGATTAAAATACAATTACATAATTTCTAAAACTCTAAACATTCTAGTATATCCCCCCTTGCTCTATTTCAAATTCATGGTCTCTTTTTCATTAATTGTTGTTGCATATATTTACATCTATACCCTTAAATACATAAATACAATCTGCTGAATTTGTAGAATGTTGATTGCTTCCCTCCATGAGAAATTTGCATGGTGTCTTCTGGTCTTGTGAAAGCTAGTCTTTGGGAAGCAGGCTTCCATGTAATTTTCTTTTTTGGGGACTCTGTTTCTGAAGTACATGGTATTTTCGGCTAGGTTCTTATTTTCTAACCAAAAGCAATAGGAGTAGTAACATTTTGTAGGTCTCTTGGGAAACCCTGATCAACAACTCAAGAGAAGGTTTCTAGTTCCTTGTGTTGTAGTTTTTATTTGTGGTCTTTGTCTCTTTTAGGCAACCGTGTCTGCTCTGATGGTAAAATTTCATTGAAAAATATAAATTATCTACCTCAAATGCTTATTAAATTCATGTAAGTCATTTTATGACTTTTATTACTTTTTCAGACATTCATACTATTATTTTACTCTTCTTCCTTCTGTTTTTAATCTTTTCCCCTTACTATTTAGAGTCCCATTTTTTTTCCATTTTCCAGATCAGATCACTTGTATTCCTACATTCTCCTTTCTATTGATTCCCAACACACTTCACTTACTAGAAATGATCCAGTTTTACTGTATTGGTTTTTACAGTTACTACAGGATATGTATTTATATATAAATATTAGGAAGAAAATGTGAAGTTTGTAATTCTGGGTCTTGGTAACTTTACTTAATATGATCTTTTCTAATTCCATCAATTTTCCTGCAAATACTATGATGTTATTGTCTATTCAGTGGTAATAGTATTCCATAGTGTTTATGTATAATACTTTCATTCATTAAAAATATTTAGGTTGTTTCCATTTTCTAGTTATTGTGAATATTTTGGCAGTTAACATAACTGAAGAGAAATATGAGGTGAATTCCCTTCGGTGTTGTAGGAGGAACTTAGCCAAGAAGGCACAGTCAAAATGCTGACTCATGTACTCCTGATACTTCCTCCCCAAGCCAACCTAGAATTTGCTGGCATGGCTAGAGACTCCTGATGCTAGATCAGTTGATGGAGTGAGCTAATGAGAAAGAGACAGCACCATATCTGACTACTTGAGAATGAATGAAATGATGGGAGGGGGTATAGAGGTTTACCCAGTTCCTGCAATAAATGAGTCTTCTTTTGCCACTTGTCTGACTCATGGAGTATCATTGACTCTGTGGCTTCTTATCCCTGCCCTCAAGGGACCTGTCAGGGCCACAAACAACACAGCTTGTGCCAAAAAGTGGTACAGATGGCCTGTATTATAGAGATTTACATATAGCTTTCTCAGAATTCTTCTCTGGATCAGTTAGCAAATATAGCAACTATAAAAAGAGGATTCTTTTTTCCTGTTTTGTCTATCTTTCCCATACAGATTGGGGTATGATGAAATTTCAGCTTTTTTGATTCATATTTTTAATTGCTAGTGACAATAAATATTTTTTAAGATACTTCTTAGCTATTTTTTTTTTCGGTGAGAACTCTCTGTTCTAGTCCCATACCCAGTTTGAATAGGTTGTATATTTCTTTGACTCTTCATTTTGTGTGTTCTTTACATATTTTGAATGTTAATTTCCTGAAAATATGTAGCTTGTAAAATTCTCTTCCATGTTATTGGCTTTCTCTTCACTGGATCTATTGCTTCTTTACAATTGTCAATTGTTGACCCTAGTTCTTATGCAAATGGATTTTGATGCAGATAGTTTTTCCTACACCTATACCACATAGTATACTGTGTATATGCACATTTCTTATAGTACTTTTCAATGTTTTGTGTTGCATGATAGATTTCAAGCTAGGTTTTATAAAAGATGATAGATAAATGACTAATCTTGTTCTTCATAAAAACATCCTGGTTTCTCTTATGCTTTACTTAATGATGCTCTCTTTTCTTCACCACATGTTTTTAGAATCTTTGTCAATTAATAAATTGATGAAGTTTTAGGTACTGATATGTGGATCTTTTATATTATTCCTTTTTTTGAGTGAGAGAGAGAGAGAGAGAGAGAGAGAGAGAGAGAGAGAGAGAGGGGATGAATTCTTTGAATAGGATAGTGGGTAGGAGGTTCTGGGAGAAGTTGTGTGATGGAAAATAATATGGTTTAAATATATCTTGTATACAAATATTTGTAAATAAAAACTTATTTTATTCATTTTAAGTATAGTGGGAGCTTTTATTAGGGAAGTGAAAGGGAGTTGCCCTATTTTTTTTTTGTCTACTTGACACAACCTAGAGTAATTTTGACTGAAGGAGTTTGAATGGAGAAAATGTCTCCATAACACTGACATGTAGGCAAGTCTGTTTGTCATTTTCTTGATTCATGACTAACATAGTAGGCTCTATCATATTATAGATAGTGCAACCATTGGGCAGATGGTCCTGAATTATATAAAGAGTCCTATTCAGTAGTACATGGGGAGCAAGCCAGTAAATATCAATACCCCATGGTTTCAGCTTTAGTTCCTGCATCCAGATCTTTGGCTAGGTTCCTGTCTTGACTTCCTTCTCAATAGATTGTGTCCTAAAACTGTAAGTTGAAATAAACTCTTTCTTATAATCATTTGGGTTTGTTTATGTCTGTTTTAGTTTCTGAGTAAAGATAAAGGGGTTATTTTTATTTGCAGTTCTTATCGCCTATCATATTTAGACTTGCTTCCCAACTAGCTCTTATCTTATATTAAACTGTTTATACTAATCTAAATTCCACCACATGTCTAGTTACCTATTCTTACTTTCATATGTTTAATTTACTCCATTTCTCAGTGGCCAATTGTTTCCAGAGTTCCTATTTCTTCCTGGAAGTCCTTCCAAGTCTCTCCTGTTTTGCAACTCTCCATTCAGCTCTTTATTAATAGGTGGTGTTTTGCACAGTGCACCAGAGATTATCCTTACACTTTCTTCCTGAAGTTGGTTTTAGTCTTATAGTATCACTAAACTAAAAATTTGACTAAGATAGAACTTAATATCAGTTTCACGGCATATTTCTGTGACAGAAGCTACTTGTTGATTTGTTAGAATTGTTAAAGAAGTTTTGGACTTTGGGTTAGAAAGTTCAAACAATGTTTTTCATTTAATGAGTTGCTTTGGGAACTTAGAAGATAATACTTAGAGTAATATAGATGATAGGTACCTGGTTTGTGATATTTCAGAAGGAAGTATTGGAGTCCCTAAAGATGCTATTGTGGATAATTCAAATATTTTGAATTAAAAATTTGTAGTTCTCATCAGCAGAGGCTGAAGAATAATTGATTGTGCTTAATAAGAGACAAAGATAACTAAAGTAAAACCTTTACTTGCTGAAAAAATAAATATTATTTATCTGGGGCTAAAGAATCAGATGCAATTAAAAGATCAGCATAATTGTGACAACATCTTCAAGGAAGTGTTTCCTTATAGAAAGCATATAGAAGCTATGGTTCATATATGGTCAATGCTGTACCTTTTGTTTGCTGCTAAACTTGGTGATGTGTAAGAGTTTCCCATGTTACACTAATTTGCAGTTATGGATCAGACCTGGAGAGCAAACTGAGACTTAGAACTGCAGAAGGCCAGAAGAAGCCACTGGTGAGAATGCAGTTTCAGTTACAGTAGAGCTACAGAGTTGAAGAGATCATACAAAGAAGCTGAGGCTTGGCATCATGTGGCAGGCTTAGAGTACCTGAAGAGGGACAAAGTGAAGGTATTGATTGACATGCAGTCTAGTTACAGCAGAATCTTCAGTATTTGGGAGAAGAAAGTACTGTGGTGTAATCACCAAATAGACAGCAAGTGTAGGATGGAGGCAGTCTGATCGTACAAGTCAAGCTATCTGCACTGTGGAAGACAGAGCAATGTAAGTGGAACTGCCTAGTCCCTTAGTAGCCCAGAACATTCAGAATATATTCCAGATGTCTTACACTGTTTTTACACTACTGGACTTTATTTTTGTTTGCTTGTTTGTTTTGTTTGTTTGTTCATTTGTTATTTGACTGTTACTTTGGTCTAGCTCTTACCATTTGAAACAACTAATGTGTAACTCTTTTTTTTTTTTGAAGGAGCCAACAGTTAGGGGATTTGAGAATTTTAGAGAGATTATGAAATTTTAGAGAGAATTTGAATATTTAGAGAGGCCCTGAAATTTGAAAGATGTCTTGGACATGTTTAAACACAATGAAATTTTAAAGTATTGGAATTTTAAACTGTTAGGACTTTAAAGTAATACTTTATTTGTTCTGTGACATTAATATGATATCTTGAGAAAGAAAAGAAAAGAAAAGAAAAGAAAAGAAAAGAAAAGAAAGGAACAGGTTACAGTCGAATAATGATGTATTTGTGTTTCAAGTTGAAAAGTGGTCAATTGTCCTGATTGATAGTTTGTCAACTTGACATAAGCTCGAATTATTTGGTAAAGGAACCTCAATTGAGAAAATACTTCCAAAATTTTGGCTTATAGGTAAGCTTGTGGAACATTTTATTAGTTAATGATTGATATGCAAGTGACCAGCCCATTTTGGCTAGTGAAATCCCTGGACAGGTTTTTTGAGAGTATAGAAAAATATACTGTCTGCACTGAAGAACCCATGGGAGACAATATCTTAACACTGTTCCTCCATGGTTTCTGCTTCAGTGTCTTCTTCAAATCCTTCTTTTTACTTCCTGCTCTCGTTGTCTTCAGTGATGGACTGTGAAATAGAGCTGTAAACTAAACAAAAATCCTTTTTTACCTAAGATTCTTTTGGTCATGGTGTTTTAGCATAGCAGCAGAAATCTTAAATCAAAGGCTGATATAGAAAGAAAGGCAAAAATGAAGGACAAACAACACTACAGATACTTTCAAAATCCTTAGGAACCATATTAGTGATATTTACTTAAAATTAATATATTTCTTAAATGATGTCATACCACTTAGGCTGACAATACTTCTTATAAGTACCATAGACTAACATAACCCCCAGTACCAGGCATGATACACCTCCTTTCCAGTTGTTGATCAGGGTAATTCAAGATATTTTCAAGTCAGTAGACATTATTACTACTGTTGCTTTTGATTGCCTCTCGGAGGTTGAAGATGAGTCTCTACTGCTGAAAAAAACATACAGCTGGGACATGTGAAGCAGAATATTCAACCTGGTTCTGAACGAAAAGCCTTGTTTCTGAGGTATGACGTTCATTCAATAAGTTGCTTTAAAATCTACTAAGATATAGAAATCAATCAATAGTCCTACCCAGCTGTGACACTTACAAGCCAAAAGAATTACCAGTGTGATAAGGCTCCAGCCACATATGTAGCAGGAGGATGGCCTTGTTGAGCATCAATGGGACCCTTGGTCCATTGAAAAGGAATGCTAGGGCAGTGAGGTGGGAATGGGTAGGTAGATGGGTGGGGGAACACCCTCATAGAGTTAGGGGGAGGGGGATGTGATGGGGGTTCCAGTAGGGGAAACCATGAAGAGGGATAACATTTGACATGTAAATAAAGAAAATATCCAATAAAAATAAATAAAACAATAACAAAAAGAAGTAAACCCCAATGATATAATAGTGGCACTCATATCTTGGAGATAACCAACAGCTGTTAACTGAACAAGAGTTCCACTCAACAAGAGTGACATTATGCTTAATAATAAAAATGTAGTCAATTACCCAGGGCTAGTGAAATAGTGGATCTTAGAGAAGTATCCCATATGTCCAATTTACCAGATCAACATACTTTTTAATTGAACTCTGAAAACATATCATTGTACCCACATATAAGTATATTTTTGGCCTCTCATCAAAATTCCTCTTTGTAGCAGATGGAGACCTTAACAGAAAACCACAACTAGTTAAATGCAGGTATTAACTCATCTTTTGGGTTTCCAGTCCAATAAGGTCTACTTATAGTACAACTTATGCACTTAAGGCTCAGGGAACATTTTTTGCATGTGTAAGCGGAAATATTGTAAGAACCAGAAGATAGGAAAGTTGGCTATCAGATTTTGTTTCCTACAAATCACAGAGAAAGGGACACTACACCCATGATAGTTTAACAGTATTGCTGCCTAAACATAACCTGAACAATGACAAACACTAATAAGGATGGTAATGTGGAAGGGTATATTGTGTGAAGTGGACATCTAGACAAAGAAGTATAGGCATCTAATGACTGCTGAAAGTAGGAAAATTAGTCTTTCTGGAATGATCCCCCTAATTGTTTATCCAAAATCAAGTGGTCAGCCATGAAATTGTATACAGAGAAGCAGTTCTAAATAGAAATTAGTCATTTGTATATATTATTTATGTATTTACACAGACATGCATGTAACAATAATATTAAAAGAAAATGAGACCATGAATTTGAGGACTTAGGGAGCATTGTAGGTATTTGTGGGAGAAGAAATGGGATGGACTAGAAGGAGGGAAGGGAATGAGGGAAATGATTTTATTTTATGTTAATGAAAATAAGAAACATTAAAAAATGCAAGTATAGTATGAAAATAGAATTTCAAACTTGGCATACACTAAAATATTCTGCCAAGCTTATTAAGGCAGATTTTGATGTTCATCTCTGGCACTACCTTGGTCTGTTCTAAAGTTCATAAATTTGTGTTTGCCAGAAATTTCAAAGTTGTATTGATGCTACTGATCTAGGTAACACATTTTTTAGCATCTTTTATAATAGAAAAAATGCTCATATTTTTTTAAAGTCTAAATTGTTTGGGCTTAAATGTTTATTTAATCATTTTACTATTTGTGTAACTTGCAGTGAGTAAATTAGCCTCTCCTAACTTGAGTTTATACAGCACTATACATACTGAAAGAAATACTTTACAAGACTATAAAGTATCATAGCTATAAACATTATACTTCACTAAGCATATGTAAATGTGCTGTTTTCTGGAAGATAGTCAATAGATATGAGTATCCAGTTTTACTACATTGTTGAAAGCAATGGAATTATGAAGCCAAATGAGAATAGTGAAATAGGGCAACATTTTGTTTCCTGGGAATACCATTAAAGGCTTAAGAGTAGCAGATGTATGAAGACTCTAGATCCTAAGGCAGACAATACTTAAAGAAGCTATTTGAGACAGAGAAGGGAAAACTGCTAAAGTTAAAGTTCCTGTATTAAAAGATTAAACAGCAGCTGGAGACTTAGCTACCTCTTAAATTCTTTTTTTTTATTGTAAAAGTAACTCCTTTTTTATTATTATTAGTATTTTTTTAATTTTTATTGGATGTTTTATTTACATTTCCTATGTTGTCCACTTACCCCATCCCCCACCCACCCAGGAACCACCAATACCCTCACCCCTCCTCCTTCTTCTCTGTGGATGTAACCTCTATCTACCCCCCCCACTCCCACGTCCCCACCCTCAAAATTCCCACACCCTGGGACATCCAGCCTTCATGCGGTCAAGGTTCTCTTCTTCCACCTATGCCCAGCAGGGCCCTCCACTCTTACATATTCAACTGAAGCGCTGGATCCCTCCCTAAGTGCTCCCAGGCTGGTGGTTTAGACCCTGGGAGCAGTGGTTGGTTGGTATTGTTGCTCTCCTCATGGTGCAGCAAATCCTTTCAGCTCTCCTTCAGTCTTCACTCTAACTCCTCTATTGAGAACCCCATGATCAGTTCAATGGCTAGTTGGGATCATCTGCCTCTGAGTATGTCAGACTATTGAAGTCCTCTGAGGAGATATCCATATCAGGCTCTTATCTGCATGCACTTCCTGACTTCCACATCAGCATCTACCTTTGGTGACTGCACATGGGATAGATACTCAGGTGGAATGGTCTTGAGACGGCCCCTCCTTCAGTTGACGTCCCTCACTTTGTCTCCATATTTGCTCCCTTAAGTATTTTGTTGTTCCTTCTAAGAAGGACCGAATCACCCCCACTTGGTATTCCTTCTTTATGGGCTTCATGTGGCCTGTGAGTTACATCTTGGGCATTTCAAGGTTCTGGGCTACTATCCAATAATCAGTGAGTGAATACCATGTGTGTTCTTTTGTGATTGGCTTACCTCACTCAAGATGATAATTTCTAGTTCCATCCATTTACCTAGGAACCTCTCAAATTCATTGTTTTTAATAGCTGAGTAATACTCCATTGTGTAAATATACCACATTTTTTGAATCCATTCCTCAGTTGAAGGACATCTGGGTTCTTTCCAGCTCCTGGCTATTATAAACAAGGCTGCTATGAACATAGTTGAGCATATGTCCTTGTTATATGTTTGAGCATCTTCTGGGTATATGCCTAGGAGTGGTATAGCTGGATCCTCAGGTAATGCTATGTCCAATTTTCTGAGGAACCGCCAGACTGATTTCCAAAGTGGTTGAACCATCTTGCAGTCCCACCAACAATGGAGGAGTGTTCCTCTTTCTCCACACCCTCGCCAGCATCTACTATCACCTGAGTTTTTAATCTTAGCCATTCTGACTGGTGTGAGATGGAATCTCAGTGTTGTTTTGATTTGCATTTCCCTGACTACTAAGGATGCTGAACATTTCTTTAGGTGCTTCTCGGCCATTCGAGTTTCTTCCCTTGAAAATTCTTTGTTAAGCTCTAAACCCAATTTTTTAATAGGGTAATTTGGTTGTCTGGAGTCTAATTTCTTGAGTCCTTTGTATATATTGGATATTTGCCCTCTATCAGATGAAGGATTGGTAAAGATCTTTTCCCAATTTGTTGGTTGTCATTTTGTCCTATTGACAGTGTCCTTTGCCTTACAGAAACTTTGCAATTTTATGAAGTCCCATTTGTCAATACTTGATCTTAGAGCATATGCCATTGAAGTTCTGTTCAGGAACTTTTCCCCTGTGCTCAAGTATTCAAGGCTCTTCCCCACCTTCTCTTCTACTAGTTTCAGTGTATCTGGTTTTATGTGGAGGTCCTTCATCCACTTAGACTTGAGCTTTGTACAAGGGATAACAATGGATCAATTTTCATTCTTCTACATGTTGTCCTTCAGTTGAACCAGCACCATTTGTTGAAAATGCTGTCCTTTTTCCACTGGACAGTTTTAGCTCCTTTGTCAAAGATCAAGTGACCATAGGAGTGTGTGTTCATTTCTGGGTCTTCAATTCTATTCCATTGATCTTCCTGCCTGTCTCTGTACCAATACCAGGTAGTTTTTATCACTATTGCTTTGTAGTACAGCTTGAGGTCAGGGATGGTGATTCCTCCCGAATTTCTTTTATTGTTGAGAATAGTTTTCGCTATCCTGGGTTTTTTGTTATTCCATATGAATTTTAGAATTTCCTTTTCTAACTCTGTGAAGAATTGAGTTGGGATTTTAATGGGGATTGCATTGAATCTGTAGATTGGTTTTGGCAAGATGGCCATTTTTATTAATCCTGCCAATCCATGAGCATGGGAGATCTTTCCATCTTCTGAGATCTTCTTCGATTTCTTTCTTCAGAGTCTTGAAGTTCTTGTCATACAGGTCTTTCACTTGCTTGGTTAGATTCACACCAAGGTATTTTATATTATTTGCAACTATTGTGAAAGGTGTCATTTCCCTAATTTCTTTTTCAGTCTGTTTATCTTTCATGTAGAGGAAGGCTACTGGTTTGTTTGAGTTGATTTTATAACCAGCCACTTTGCTGAAGTTGTTTATCATGTTTAGGAGTTCTCTGGTGGAAGTTTGGGGGTCACTTAAGTATACTATCATATCATCTGCAAATAACAATATTTTGACTTCTTCCTTTCCTATTTGTATCCCTTTGACTTCTTTTTGTTGTCTAATTGCTCTGGATAGAACTTCCAGTACTATATTGAATAGGTAGGTGGACAGTGGGCAGCCTTGTCTAGTCCCTGATCTTAGGGGGATTGCTTCATGTTTCTCTCCATTTAGCTTGATGTTGGCTACTGGTTTGCTGTAAATTGCTTTTACTATGTTTAGGTAGGGGCCTTGAATTCCTGATCTTTCCAAGACTTTTATCATGAAGGGATGTTGAATTTTGTCAAACGTTTTTTCAGCATCTAGTGAGATGATCATGTGGTTTTTTTTCTTTAAGTTTGTTTATATAGTGGATTACATTGATGGATTTCCAAATATTGAACCATCCCTGCATTCCTGGGATAAAACCTACTTGATCATGATGGATGATTGTTTTGATGGGTTCTTGGATTCAGTTTGCTAGAATTTTATTGAGTATTTTTGCATCGATGTTCATAAGGGAGATTGGTCTCAAGTTCTCTTTCTTTGTTGGGTCCTTGTGGGGTTTGGATATGAGTGTAATTGTAGCTTCATAGAACGAATTGGGTAGTGTTCCTTCTGTCTCTATTTTGTGGAATAGTTTGAAGAGAATTGGTATTAGGTCTTCCTTGAAGGTCTGATAGAATTCAGCACTAAAACCATCTGGTCCTGGGCTTTTTTTAGTGAGGAGACTTTTAATGACTGCTGCTATTTCCTGAGGGGTTATGGGACTATTTAGATGGTTTATCTGCTCCTGGTTTAACTTCAGTACCTGGTATCTGTCTAGGAAATTTTCCATTTCATCCAGGGTTTCCAGTTTTGTTGAGTATAGGCCTTTGTAGTAGGATCTGATGATTTTTTTGAATTTCTTCAATTTCTGTTGTTATGTCTCCCTTTTCAGTTCTGATTTTATTCATTTGGATACTGTCTCTGTTCCCTCTGGTTAATCTGGCTAATGGTTTATCTATCTTGTTGATTTTCTCAAAGAACCAACTCCTGGTTTTATTGATATTTTGTATTGTTCTTTCTGTTTCTATTTGGTTGATTTCAGCCCTGAGTTTGATTATTTCCTGCCTTCTCCTCCTCCTGGGTGTATTTGCTTCTTTTTGTTCTAGAGCTTTTAGTTGTGCAGTCAACTTGTTAGTGTGTGCTCTTTCCATTTTCTTTTTGTAGGCACTTAGAGCTATGAGTTTTCCTCTTATCACTGCCTTCATGGAGTCCCACAAGTTTTGGTATGATGTGTCCTCATTTTCATTGAATTCTAAAAAGTCTTTTATTTCTTCCTTGACCAAGTCATCATTGAGTAGAGAGTTGTTCAGTTTCCATGTGCATGTGGGTTTTCCATTGGTTTTGTCATTATTAACGACCAGTCTTAGTCCGTGGTGATCTGATAAGATGCAAGGGATTATTTCAATCTTTTTGTATCTGTAGAGGCTTGTTTTGTGACCAATTATATGGTCTATTTTGGAGAAGGTACCATGAGGTGCTGAGAAAAAGGTATATTCTTTTGTTTTAGGATGAAATGTTCTATAGATGTCTGTTAAGTCCATTTGGTTTATAACTTCTGTTAATGTCAAAGTGTCTCTGTTTAGTTTCTGTTTCCATGATCTGTCCATTGCTGAGAGTGGGGTGTTGAAATCCCCCACTTTTATTGTGTGAGGTGTATTGTGTGTTTTGAGCTTTAGTAAACTTTCTTGTATGTATGTAGGTGCCCTAGCATTTGGAGCATAGATGTTCAGAATTGAGAGTTCACCTTGGTAGATTTTTCCTTTGATGAGTATGAAGTGTCCTTCCTTATCTTTTTTGATTAATTTTGGATGAAAGTCGATTTTATTTGATATTAGAATGGCTACTCCAGCTTGTTTCTTGTTACAATTGGCTTGGAAAATTGTTTTTCACCCTTTTATTCTGAGGTAGTGTCTGTCTTTGTCACTGAGGTGCATTTCTTGTATGCAGCAAAATTCTGGGTCTTGTTTGTGTATCCAGTCTGATAGTCTGCGTCTTTTTTATTGGGAATTGAGACCATTGATGTTAAGAGATATTAAGGAAAAATGATTGTGGCTTCCTGTTATTTTTGTTATTAGAGGTAAAGTTATGTTTGTATAGTTATCTTCTTTTGGGGTTGTTGGAAGATTACTTCCTTGCTTTTTCTAGGTTGTAGTTTCCCTCCTTGTGTTGGCGTTTTCCATCAATTATCCTTTGAAGTACTGGGTTTGTGGGAAGATATTGTGCAAATTTGGTTTTGTCACGGAATATCTTGGTTTCACCATCTATAGTGATTGAGAGTTTTGCTGGGTATAGTAATCTGGGCTGGCAATTGTGTTCTCTTAGAGTCTGTATGATGTCAGTCCAGGCTCTTCTGGGTTTTATAGTCTCTGGTGAGAAGTCTGGTGTAATTCTTATAGGTCTGACTTTATATGTTACTTGACCTTTTTCCCTTACTGCTTTTAGTATTTTTTCTTTGTTTTGTGCATCTGATGTTTTGATTATTATGTGACGGGAGGTATTTCTTTTCTGGTCTAGTCTATTTGGTGTTCTGTAGGCTTCTTGTATGTTTATGGGCATCTTGTTCTTTAGGTTAGGGAAGTTTTCCTCAATAATTTTGTTGAAGATATTTACTGGCCCTTTAAGTTGGGAATCTTCATTCTCATCTATACCTATTATCCTTAGGTTTTGTCTTCTCATTGTGTCGTGGATTTCCTGGATGTTTTGAATTAGGAGTTTTTTGCATTTTGCATTTTCTTTGACAACTGTGTCAATATTTTCCACCGTATCTTCTGCATTTGAGATTCTCTCTTCTATCTCTTGTATTCGGTTGGTGATGCTTGCGTCTATGACTCCTGATCTCTTTCTTAGGTTTTCTATCTCCATGGTTGTCTCCCTTTGAACTTTCTTTATTGTTTCTATTTCCAGTTTCAGATCCTGAATGTTTTTGTTTAATTCCTTCTTTGTGTTTTCTTGCATTTCTTTAAGGGATTTTTGTGATTCCTCTTTAAGGGCTTCTATCTGTTTACTTGTACTCTCCTTTATTTCTTTAAGGGAGTTACTTAATTCCTTCTTATAATCCTCTATCACCTGCTTTTCAGGTGTGATGGGGTGTTCAGGGCTTGCTATATTGGGAGAACTGGGTACTGATGATGCCAAGAAACTTTGGTTTCTGTTGCTTATGTTCTTATGCTTGCCTTTCGCCATCTGGTTAACTCTAGTGGTACCTGCCCTCACTGTGTAAGACTGGAGTCTGTATTTCCAGTTATCTTGCTTATTGCAGAGCTCCTCGGAGTCCAGATGTCTCTGTGGTCTTATGCTCCTAATCTCCTGGGTGGAAGAACTCCTCGGACTCAGGCCACCTCTTGGATCTGGAAATCCTTCTTCTCTGAGTGCAGTGGCTCCTCGATGACTCAGGATTCAGTTTCTCCACAGGACAGGAGCAGACCGACTCTGTGTCTGCTCCAGCCCAAAG
>NW_021620430.1:92403-174728 GCF_004785775.1 Grammomys surdaster | reverse complement strand
TCCACAGGACAGGAGCAGACCGACTCTGTGTCTGCTCCAGCCCAAAGGACCAGGCAGGGGCGGAAGGGCAAAAGTAACTCCTTTTAATAGCCATAGGAAGATCTCCAAATAATTGCAGTCAATGTATTTCAATAGAAGACACATTAATTCTGTATAAGTAATGCCATGTAATACAAGAATGCTTAGAGTAACTGAAGTCTATTGAAGAGTGTGATAGTTATGTAGCCTTGCTGCAGCTCAGGGTCTTTAAGAAGGATCTCATACACTTCAGGGTTATTATTTAAACTATGTTATCCACATTCTTAAAAACAGAGCAATGACAAAACAAATAATGAGACTGTTGGTATCTATATCTTCTCTAAAGGAGAACTCAGCTGTCTGGTAGTTTGAAAGAGAATTTTCTCCCATAGGCTCATGTATCTAAAGATTTGGTCCCAGTTGGTGGTATATTTGGTGATTTTAAAGGCAGTGCAACATTGTTGGAAGAAGTATATCCCCGTTGTGGGACTTAAGCGTTGACATCCTTGTGTCACTTCCAGTTTCTTCTCTTGCTTCATGTTTGAAGCTAAAGCTATGATTTCTCACCTTTGTTCTCCTGCTGACATCCCTTTATTCCATGTTGAACGTTGGAACCATGACCCAATATGAAGTCTACATAAATTGCTTTTCATCACAGTATTGTTTATCACAGCAACAGGAAAGTAACACATATAGTCTGAGATGATCATATCTTTATTAGATTTCATGAGCATGATAGAACATACCTACAATCCGAACACTTAGGAGGCTGAGAAAGGAAGATCAAGACCCAGGCAAGCCTGAAGTATATAGGAAAATCTTACATCCACAAACAAAACACAACAGATCAATGTGGAGATGGTTTGTAAGGGGAAACATCCACATAGCAATGTCTATCAAACCTTCAGCAAATTCCTCAGGGAAAAAAAGCTGACTTCTTACCTTGATCCTTCTCTATCTCTACAGGATGGCCATAAATTCCAGTTTTTTTCCCATGTGAAACACAATTTCAATGTCAACCATACCTAATGTTTCTCTTAACCAACAAAATCAATGACAGAAATTCATGAATAACATAATTACTGTTAAAATATTTATTTAATATTTTATTTTGTGTGTATAGATGTAGCTCGTGTTAGATACTTTGCGGGCTCTATTTCCTTCCACTCTTCTCCACTCTTTCTCACCATTTCAACCCCCAAAGACTAGATATGAGAGAAAGAAGGATAGAGGGGAAAGAGGGCTATTTCACTGTTAAACTACTTCAACCTGATTTACAGATTTTGAGTTCCTCGGGTGCAGTTTGATCTTTACCTTCAGAATATCTAATACTTCTTGTTGATTCTTCTTTGTGCATCATAGCAACCAACCATACTGGTGACCTGAACAGACCTTGGGCACCAGCTCTGCACCCAACCCCAGAACACCCAGAGGAGGCTGGACTCCCAGGAGCTCTCACATGCCCAGGATTATTTGTAACATCTGCCCCATACTGAGAGTTACTGAAGCCCCAGGGACCCAGGGACACAGGAATCCCCTCCTAGCCAGTGGCACGGGTGCCTCTTAAGTTCTTGATTAGTTTTAGAGTAATTGAAACCAATTATGATAATCAGTGTTCTCCTCTTCCCATAAATGATCATAAAACATATTAGCATTAGTTTTTCCAAAATTGTTTCTGATTTAGGGAGGTTGATAAATGGTGATTTTCCCTTTTTTTAATGGAAAATCTGTAAATTTTTACTTACAGTTCTTAGGAGAAATGTCTCTTTTTGAAATTTTTCTGGTTTGTGGTCAGATAAATATAATATACTTTTATTTTGTACAAGTGGCATTTCACAAATTATATAAAATCTTGAATATGCTTTAAATTTATGACATTAAATATTTCAACATATTACCATATGTAGTCATGTGGCTTCTGCCAATGGAATGTCACCAGCAGCTATACATACATTTTTCTTGGTGAAATAATAGTAGTGCCATAAAAGTGTAGATATATGTTTTTAAAATGAAATCATTCTATATGAAATATTCTTTACTATATATATTTTAACATCCAGAAATTTGTATTGTGTCAGGTCCATACTAGCAAAATGTCTGAATTGTTTTCAGGCTATCTCTCTGACCTTCAATTACACATATTGAATAACTAAGAGTCTTTGGTAACTAAGAAGTCTTACTTTCTTTATTAAGAATTGATAACTAACGTTAGAGAATATTTGTTTTTATAAATGAAGAGATGGTGATATTGAGATAGAAAGGGGATATGAGAGAGTAACTAGAGAAAAAATATGGCCAAAGATCCTAATATCCTTGAATAAAAATGTTGCTCTGAAACCCATTACTAGGTACAATTAATGCTACTAAAATTTTTAAGAGAAAGGGGGCTGGTGAGATATCTCATGATATAAAGAAATATGCCACCAAATCTGATAACTTGAGTTCAAACATGCCAGTAACTGATTCTTTACAAATTTCTTCAAACCTCCACACACATACCATGGTTTATACTAATCTCTCTCTCTCTCTCTCTCTCTCTCACACACACACACACACACACACACACACACACACACACCTTAAATGTAATTTAAAGTAATAAATAATTGCAAAGACAAAATGCTGTCATGTCTTCCCTGAGACATATTATCATTCCCAACTCTCCTCTCTCCTCTAACTCCCTCTTTTCTCCTCACTCCCTTCCCCCTCCATCATTCCCATTCCCAGTGTGGGTCACTGAGCAATGATAGAGTAGCTTAGGCATTCAAAGGCTACACCTCTTCATCAATGATGTTCGTAATCTGTGGTTTTGTCACCTAGGCACAAGGTTAGACTCCATTATTTTAAAACTTCTTACACCTATTGTACTTAACTTTTATCACTTCCTTTCTCTGTTTGTCCTTATAAGTACTTCAACTCAACACTCTTAAAATTGAATAACTAGTGTATTTAGTCAACATTATCTTGCACTTTATCTTTATCAAAAAGATAAAGATATTGATTTCCTATATATCTATCACCCACATAAAATAAAGATAATAGGTTATGTTGAATACAGTTATGCCATTTGATGCAATTAAAATCAAATTACAAAATGAGCCAAAGCTATTACTATAAGACCATTTATCTCTTTTGGATTCAAGAATGAGATGAAAATTGAGGCAGTATAGAAAATAATGTTGTCTGTCAGACACAGTGATGAAAAGCTAACTTCAGTTGTAGCTGCAAACCATGAACAGAAAGTACAGCCTAGTAACCTAATAACTGGTGCTTGATTGTCTCAGTATTTCTTCTGCAGATGTAACATTACAAATAGTTGGGGCAAGTTATTAACAATGTAAGTTTGGTTAATGGTTCTAGAATGTTTGATATTCAAGATCAATGGATTGTTCTTGTGAAGGGCCTTCTTGCTGCATTATAACATCTAGGAAGGTTTCATAGTGAGAGATATTATGACAGTAAAACATGAGAGAACTAACTCTTCTATGACTAATTAAATTTAAAGGCAATGTCTTTAATACACTCATGAAGGCACATCTCCCAAGTTGTTATCTCCATTAAAGAGATTCTACTCTCAATGCTTTTAGGATGCTATCCAAATTTCATCATGAGTTTTGGAGAGGAAATTAAAATGTCAATATTGAGAAACATTTTGGAGTCTCTGTAGATCTATGTCTCCTAGCAAAAAGTATCAAATCAATCTGAAATTTCAATTTTTAGTTTTTCACATAAACAGCACCATGAATGTTTGGGAAGCTATTTTGTTGCATTCAGACAGTTTCATATTTAGTTATATAATTAATTTGTGTCCTATTTTAGTGCTATCCTTTTATACTGATTATATAGTTAATATTACAAGGAGTAAAATGTAACTGGAAATTATTTTCTAATTTGTAAACAGATAAAAGTGTACGCAGCTCTCCTTGTCCCAACTTTGCAACTGTATTTAGTTGATTTTAATTTTATAAGCTCATTCAAATTGACCTGTGTTGTTCTGAAAACATAATACAACATTCCTACCAGTAGTAAGAAGACTATCCTGCTAATAATGTAAACTTTCCCTTCTAAAATATTTTTATATGTGCTGTCTGATGCTTACGGTCTTCAGATATTACTCTTCAAGTAAAATTTTAGTTGTGACATTAATTTGTATTTTTCTTTTTACTTTTTCGTGTGTGTGTGTGTGTGTGTGTGTGTGTGTGTGTGTGTATGCTACATATGTGTAGATGCCAGAAGAACCTATAAGATTAGGATAGATATCTAAAGCTAAAGTCAGCGGTGATTGTGAGCCACCTGATATGTGTGCTGGGAAACAAAAAGTGGTTCTCTAGAAAACAGCAAGCACTCTTAACAACTGATCCATTTATCAAGCACAATTTGTATTTTCTTAATCAGTAATAAGACAGTATATTACAATTTTTAAATTAATTATTTTATTTATTTACATTCTATATATTCCCCCCCTCCCAGTCACCACTCCCACAGTTCTTTCTTCCATTACCCCTCCCCGTTGTTTTGGAGATGGTGCTTCCACCCCATCCCTGGCATCTGCCTTCCCTGAGGCCTCAACTCTTTACAGGATTATGCACATCCTCTCCAATTGAGGCCAGACAAGAAAGGCTACATATGTGCTGGGGGCCTAAGATCACCCCATGTATTGCCTTTGATTGACAACTTATTCTCTGGGAGCTTCAAGGGGTGAGAGGGAGTTGACACTGTTGTTCTCCTTATGGTGTTGCCAACCCCTATCAACTCCTTCAATCCATAGGGGTCCCTGGCCTCCATCTAGTGCTTACTTGTAATTATCTGGCTCTGTCTTTGTCATCTACTGGTAGAGCTTCTCAGAGAAAAGCCACAAAAGACTCTTGTCAGTAAGCACAACATATCATCAGTAATATGGTTGAATCCCACCCATGAGATGTATGTCATGTTGGGCCTGTCACTGGACAGCCTTTTCTTCTCCTTCTTTCAGTTTGTGCTCCATTTTCCCCCTCCATTTCTTTTAAACAGGAACAATTCTGGGTCAGAAAATTTGACTGTGGGTTGGTAACCCTGCCCTTCTATGCTACTAAAATTAAGATTAAGGATGATAAGGCATTTGTTAAGATAATAATGAATAAGTTTATTACTCTCTTCTGAAGTTTTATCAGAGTATACTATTGGAAGTCAGTTATATTTATTATACTAAGAGAGTAGGATCCTCATCAATAGATAGACATATAGGAAAAGTGAGACTACATCTACAAAGTGTCAGTATCATGCTGCCGCTTCAACTTAAAAATGATGCTTAGATGTAAAGTGAAATTTTAGTGTCGTAGAAGACACACAATCAGGAATGTAGATTCAATAATTACATGAAAGCCATGGAATCTTTTGCTCTATAGAATGTAGATCCATAGATACCATCTGAGATGGAGAAGGAGGTCTGGAAGTATTCTGAGGCTTGTAGAGCAGTAAAGTAGATACCTAATATGATAGGAATGAATAGAACTTGATTTACGTTATTTTGTTTTCTTTCTATTAAGCTATGATGAGCTCATGTAATTGAAACACCTGATGCTAGAAGAACTGATATATTGAGAAGTAGAACTTCTAGTGGGTTTAGTCTCCCCACTGTTGGGCATTTTGGATAAGTTCATACCCATTAAGTCCTGAATGTCTTTCACATCCCAGGTCTCTGGGACTTTCTAGAAGTTATTCTATCCCTAGAAGCTGCATATTTACATTCATTCTCCTGGACCTCTGAACATCTCTCCTGTTTCCTCTCCATAGCTGATCCTACCCGTCCTTTAGTCCTGCCCCTACCCACTTTGACCCAGATTCCTTCCTCCCTCTGCCTCCCATGATATTTTTGCTCCCCTTTCTAACTGGAATTGAAGCATCCTCACTTGGGATTTTCTTCTTTTTAGACTTCTTATGATCTATGGGTTATATCCTAGATATTCTGTAATTTTGGCTATTATTTACTTATCAGTGAGTACGTACTATACATGTCATTTCGGGTCTGGGTTTCGGTACTCAGGAAAATATTTTCTAGTTACATCCATTTGCTTGCAAAATTAATGATGTCCTTGTTTTTAATAGTTGAATAGAATTCCATAGTGTAAATGAACCATACTTTCTGTATCCATTCTTCTGTTGAAGGATATCTGGATTGCTTCCAGCTTCTGACTATTAGCAATAAGGCTGCTATGTAGATAGTGGAGCACATGTCCTTGTGGTATGTTGGAGCATCTTCTGGGAATATGCACAGGAGCAATATAGATGGATATTCAAGTAGAACTACTCCCAATTTCTTTCTTCAGGGACTTGAAATTCTTGTTATACAATTTTTTCAAATGCTTAGTTACACCAAGATATTTTGTATTATTTGTTGCTACTGAGATGGTTATTGTTTCCCTCATTTTTTCTCAACCTGTTTATCATTGGTATAAAAGAAGGGTATTGATTTGTTTGAGTTAATTTTATAATCAGCCCCTTTGCTGAAGCAGTTTATTATCTGTAGGAGTTCTCTGGTAGAATTTTTGAGGTCAACTATATATAGTATCATATCATCCTCAAATAATTATACTTCGACTTCTTCTTTTCCAAATTTAATCTTTTGATCTCCTTTTGTTGTCTAATTGCTTTAGCTAGAAATTCAAGTACTATATTGAATAGATAGGGAGAGAGTGGGCAGCCTTTTCTTGTCGGTGATTTTAGTGGGATTGCTTCAATTTTCTCTCCATTTACTATGATGTTGGCTGTTGGCTAACTGTATATTTCCTTTATTGTGTTTAGGTTTGTGCCATGAATTCCTGATGTCTCTGAGAATTTTAATATGAAGGAGTATTGTATATTGTCAAAGGTTTTTTCATCATTTAATGATATGATAATGTGACTGTTTTTGAGTTTGTTTATATAGTGGATTATATTGATTGATTTTAGTATACTGAACAAACCCTGAACCCCTGGCATGAAGCCTCCTTCACCATGGTGAATGATGGTTTTGATGTGTTCTTGGATTTGCTTTGTGAGAATTTTACTGAGTATTTTTGCATCAATATTCATAAATGAAATTTGTCTGAAGTTCTTTTCTTTGTTGCGTCTTTTGGGATTTAGGTATAAGGGTGTCTGTGGCCTCATAGAATGAGTTTGTCAGTGTTTCTTCTCGTTCTGTTTCATGGAGTATTTTGAGGAGTGTTTGAAGTAGCTCTTCTTTGAAATTCCTGAATACTTCTGCACCAAAACTATCTGCTCCTTAGCTTTTTTTGCTTGGGAGAATTTTAATTACTGCTTCCTTTTGTTTGGGATGCTTAAATAGTTTCCTTCATCTTGATTTAACTTTGCTACATGGTACCTGTCTAGAAAATCATATGTTTCTTTAAGACTTTCCTGTTTTGTGGAGTAGAGGCTTTTGTCATAAAACCTAATGATTTTTTTTTTTTAATTTCCTCGGTGTCTGTTGTTATGTCTCCCTTTTCATTTTTGATTTTGCTTATCTGGATATTGTCTCCCTGTCTTTTGGTTAGTCAGGATACGTGTTTGTGTACCTTGCTGATTTTCTCTAAGAACCATCTCTTGGTTTCGTTCATTATTTCATTCTTTGTATTGTTTTCTTTGTTCCTAACTGATTGATTTCAGGACTGAATTAGATTATTTTATGAATTCTACTCCACTTTCACATGCTTGTTCTTTTGATTCTAGAGCACTTAGGTATACTTTTTGTATACTTTTTTCTTTTTTTATTACTTTTATTTTTTTATTTTTTTACTTATTTACAGTGCAGTCATTACTCCATTCCAATCTCTCCTTCTATAGTTCCACATCATATTTCTCCTTCCCTCTGTCTCCAAGAGGATGTCCCGATTCCCACTCCAGTCCTTACTAGGCTTCCCCACTTCTTGGGACCTCAAGTCTCTCAAAAATTAGGTGCCTCTTCTCTCACTGAGGCCAGACCAGGCTGTCTTCTGGTGTGTATGTGCTAGGGGCATTGGACCAGATAGGTATGCTGCCTGTTTGGGGGTCTCATTTACTGAGATATCTCACAGGTTCTGGCTAGTTGAGACTGCTGGTCTTCCTATGGGATAGCCTTCCTCCTCAACTTCTTCTAGCCTTTCCCTAATTCAACCACAGGGTTCTTCAGCTTCTTTCCATTGGTTGGATGTAAGTATCTGCTTCTCTATCACTCAGCTGCTTATTGTGTCTCACAGAGGACAGTCATGCTAGGCTCCTGTCTGTAAGTACACCATAAATAGCATCAGTAATAATTTCAGACCTTGGGGCATCCCTTTGAGATGGATCCAAATTTGGGCCAGTCATTGGACCTCCTTTTTTTCAGTCTCTTGTACTTTTTTGTCATGCAGTTTTTTTTAGACAGGAACAACTATGGGTCAGTGTTTTGGAATGTTGGATGGTATCTGCATCCCTCCAATTGATGCTCTGTCTTTCTACTGGAGGTGGACTCATCAAGTCCCCCCTCCCCACTGTTTAATTTTGTGTCCCATAAATTTGAGTATGTTGTATCTTCATTTTTGTTGAATTCTAAAAAGTCTTTAGACTTATCAGCAGATGAACTATCTAAAGTGTCCCATATTCCTAAAGGAAATAGAGGAAGACATTAAAACCTACCCACCACCACCAAGTGCATGGAAAATGGATTTAATGCAGAATTCTACCAGGTATACATTTAAATTGCTGATATGATAACATTTTAATTTCCTTTTGGAGGTATTTATTGCTATGACCTTTCCTCTTAGCATTGCTTTCATTGTGTTCCATAAATTTGGTTATGTTGTGTCTTCATTTTCATTGAATTCAAGAAATTCTTTGATTTGTTACTGAATTTCCTCCCTGATCCAGAGATTATTCTGTAGAGAGCTGTCCAGTTTCCATGAGTGTGTATTCTTTACAGTGTTTCTGTTGGTGTTTAAAAGCCTGCTTTAATCCATGTGGTCTGATATGATACAATGAATTATTTCAATTTTCTTGTATCTGGTCATGCTTATTCTGTGACTGACTACATGATCAACTTTGGAGAAGGATCCAAGAGGTGTAAACAATGTATATTCTTTTGTGTTTGGGTGAAATACTCTATACATGTCTGTTAGATCCATTTGATGAATAATGTCTGTAAGTTTGATTATTTCTTTGTTTAATTTTTGTCCAGATGACCTGTGAACTAATGAGAATGGGATGTTGAAATATCCCATATTATGGTATGGGGTTTGATGTGAGATTTTTGTTTTAACTATGATTCTTTTGCAAATGTGGTTGCCCTCACGTTCGAGGCATTGATGTCCCAAATTGAAATATCATATTGGTAGGTTTTGCATTTGATTAAGATGAAGGGTTCTTTTTTGTAACTTTTAATTAATTTTAGTTGAAGATCTATTATATCAGATACTAGAATGGATACCCCAGCTTGTATTTTGGCTCTATTTCTGTGGAAACCCTTTTTCCATTCATTTACTCTACAGTGATGTCTATCTTTATTGCTTGGTTGTGTTTCTTGTAGGCAGCAGAATGATGGATCCTGTCTTTGAAATTTGAACCCATGTTGTTAGCCTATTCCTTTTTGTTTGTTTTGATTTTTGTTTTTTGTTTTTTCTTTGTTTGTTTGTTTGTTTTAATTTTTAATATGTTTAACATCTTTTCTTCTATTTTTATTTCATATTTTGTTTATTTACATTTCGATTGTCATCCCCTTTCTCCGTTTCCCCTCTCTAGTACATCCCTACCCCATCCCCATCCTCCTTTTTGCTTTTATGCCATTTTAATTACATGCAAGTATTAAGATCAGTTATAGGTTGAGGAACTAGCAATACAATATATGCAAATAGTCAAGGTACAAGCAAGAAAACTAACAAATAGTCAAAGAAGCAGCAAGTCAATAAGCAAAGTTTCGTGGACACTCCTGTGATCACTGTTTCTAAGGGCTAATCAGTATGACCACAATATCTGAGCCTACTTCTCTGTCCTAGCCCAAAGTCATTTTCGTGTCTAAAGCCTACTTCCTTGTTCTATACCAAGGTATAGATTCCTGCCTGAAACCACTTCTTTGTTCTAGCCTAAGATTTTGATTCCTCCCTGAAATTATTTCTTTGTTCTAGCCCAATGTCAGATTCCTGCCTGAAGCACGTTTTCTTGTCCTAGGCAAATGTCACATTCCTGTCAAGCATCCCATTTCCTTCCCCTTGGCCCATGTCAACTTCTTGCCAAGCAGCCCCAAAACTCTTCTCTTTTCCCTCTTTTTTGATTCACAAAAAAACTGTGCCTGTCTTAGGTCATTCTAACAAGAATGTCTTCCTTACCCATCATGGAATATGCATTACCAAAGACAATGCACTTCTGTCTTAGGTTGGTAAGGCTCTGTGCAGAATCTTACCTGCTGTTTGCTTGCCAACCTGTTAATTTAATAACTCTATCTGTGGGTCAATTTTCAGGTTCAAACCATGTACTTTGGCTGCCAACAATTTGATGTTGTTAAAGACAAACTTTAACACAATGGGCAGGAATAAAACTATTCCCAGGACAAAAACGGCTAGCCTGATCAAGCTATATATGCCATTCTTTAAACTTGACCAAAACAGAAATGCTGACCTCAGGTCGTGGATAATTTTATCAGCATTATCTGGTGAATCAATGTTCAGCAGAGCAGCATTCTTGAAATTCTGAAGCTTACTATGCAAAGTTAAAGCATCCAGAGTGGTATTAGACTTATACCAAATTCACTGCTAGTATCTTTAAACTTTTTTCTGATTATAGTGACTGTCCCTGTAAATTTATGAACTAACAGGAATCCAATGGTATTTGACATGATATGTGAGATGTCTCCTTACTCTTAAACTCTGAACCTCTTTCCAATAATTCAAACTGGATAAAGAGGATCAATCCAATGTTCCAAATTCCTATCTAAATCCTCTTGTATATTCAACATATTAGTCACAATTTTTTGCTAAATGGTTCACAAAAGTAGCTGTCTTCTTGTGTCAAAGCAATCGCAGAAGCAGTGGTGCTAGTAGTTAATGTAATTAAAGCTATTCTACCAGAAATAATCAAGTCCACTAATCTCTTGCTTCTGCTTAAAGCCTGACTCACTTCTTCCAGTACTTGCAAGCTTTTTTTTCAGAAGAGCAAGGTTCTGTGATATTCAGCGTAATAAAACAACATCTGGTTGATCTGCCTCTGACAAAATACCATGAATGTCATAGATTGCTTTCTTACACTGGTGAATAGGCATCTGGGTTTGTTATGATTATTGTTCTAGGTGCCAACTTCTGAGGTTTGTTGTTGGAAGGATTTTGTTGTTGTGGTGGTTGCTGTTTTTTTTTTTTAATTTTTGGTTTTTGGATGCTTTTTTGTACTTTGTTTCCATTTCTTCTCTGGTACTCTAGCCAGAGTGGCCTTTGGTTAAGTAGATGGTCTCTGCTTAAGTTGGGTATTGGACTTCTGATGGCCAGAAATGCACACAGAAATGGCTCTAGCGTATTAAAGGCATTGAACGGCCATAATTTAAAAATCTTAGCAAAATTTTACTCATTTCCTCTTTGAGACAGTTTTTCTCAATAACAAATTTCATGATTAGGCAAAGGAAATCATTTGAGGAAATGTTTTACCCATTGGAAGCTAAAATTTCAAGCTTAACAAAATGAAATGATGGACCTAACCTTTTTCCCTTTCATAAAAATATCATGCCTGAATATATAGGCATGTGATATACAGTACAAGATATACAGGAGTATATCTTGTAGAGAAACACAATTTTATTTCTTTGGTTCTGGGAAAGGCATCCTATCTGTAAATGATGTATTTTTTTTAAATTTGTCCCAGCCTTTCATTGGCATAATGAATGAAGGATATATTAGACCAAAACATAGATAATGAAATTTTCTTTTGCTTAAAGACCTACACACCACACTTCTGATGAGTAAAAATATTTCTGAGAAACAAACTCCATTATAGAAAGGTTATATAGTATTTTCTAGGCTTACATTTTTAAGGTAAGGAAGGCAGTTCCCTTTAAGAGTATCTGTTACATAAGCACATTCCTTTAAGGAAGAATCTTGGGTGAATCACAAGATTCTGCCAGAACAAAGGGAGGCTCAGAGATTCAAGTGCTTCTGCGAGAGGTTTGTTGGTGATAGTTCAGTAATAGAGGATTGGGAAGTATCAGGACCCCCCCACCTCAGTAATCCTAATGTCTTTGGACCCCTCTTAGACTCTGCTATTCATTTAAACTCCAATAATCTGCTCTCTTATGTTTTTTTCAGAATTGCGACCACGGCAACACTCCTGGTTAAGGTAGCGAGGGATAGTGACCTCTGGCCAGAGTACTAAAAGCCGAGGTCTGCACAAGAACGTGGGCTAGCTAGGCAAGGCCAAGGACCAACATGGACAAGAAACTTCATAGAGTAAAAGTCTATGTCATGGTAGAAGGCAAGAAATGGAAAGACATATGTGCAGGACAAATTTCATCCAAATACATCGAACGGCTCGAGGGTGTGTGCCTGCTTGTTCATTCAGAGTCAGATCACTCACTGACTATGGAGTATAAGATACATCCTAACGTGCCCTATAAGAAACAGCAAGGGGATATAATCATTTGGTCTGAAGGTAAGAACCATGGCATGGCAATACATTTCCAGGAACCAAGTGGTTGTCAAGAAATCTGGGAAGATATCTGCCAAGTTCAAGGTAAAGATCCAAGTCTAGAAATGACACAAGAACTTACTGGTGATCTAGAAAGCTTTGAAGATTTGCCGCTGAGCTGGAATCAGGTTGAGATGCCAAATTGTAAACTCACTACACTTGCAAACATTGTAAATTTATTTACTTTTGTCAATGAAATGCCAAGCCTCAAGGAAAGGCTGGTGCTGGTCTTAGAAACCGAAGGTTACATTAAAAAACTGCTCCAGCTGTTCAACACTTGTGAAAAAAAGCTGAACATGGAAGCCTTACACTATTTGAATAGCATCATTAAAGGAATCCTATTTCTAAATGATACACGCTTGTTTAAGATCATGTGTTCTGATGAATTTTTCATGGATGTGGTAGGATGCCTTGAATATGGCCCTGGTTTGGATCAGCCAAAGCGGCATAGGGAATTCTTGACTCAAAATGTTAAATTCAGGGAAGTTATCCCAATAACACAAGCCCAACTTAGGCAAAAAATACAACAGACCTACAGAATGCAATATGTTCATGATATTATGTTGCCCACACCATCCATATTTGAAGCAGATCTTCTTTCTGATCTTACTACTATGATTTTTTTCAATAAAATTGAAATAATCACAATGCTGCAGGAAGACGAAAATTTTTTGCTTGAAGTTTTTGCTCAGTTAAAAGATAATGATATAAGTGATGAGAGAAGGCATGAATTGTTATTATTCTTCAAGGAATTCTGTGTATTTGCCAGAACACTACAGTCTCAAGAGAAAAATGGATTAATAAACACACTGATAAAGCTAGGAATCATGAATGTTCTGAAAGTCATAGTACACATGCATGATGATCAAACACAAATAGCTGCTCTGGATATATTTGCTTATCTAGTAGAATATAATCCTCGACTAGTCCAAGCATATGCAATGGAAGAAGCTCAGGACAGTGAAGATAATGATAACATTCTCATTAATATAATGATCAAAAAAATGATCTGTGATTCTGATCCGGAATTTTCACGAGGCATTATTTTGTCAGCAGTTCTTCATGCTCTTCTTGATCCAGAAAATATGTGTGTCACAGCTAATGGATGTGAAAGAAAGGGATTTCTAAATTTCTTCTACACACATTGCATGAACAACCTCATAGCACCAATTTTGTCCACCAGAGTAGAAAATGACAGAGATGAAAATAGGGCTAACATCTGCCCTGATAATTATCAAAATGCACAGTTGTTGGAAGTAATTTTAGAAATACTCATGTTTTGTGTGCAATGCCATTCAACGTATATAAAAAATTATATTTTGAGCAACAACTTGCTCAGCAGAATCTTAGTGCTGATGAATTCAAAGCATACTTTTCTGATTTTGTGTGCTGTTCGGTTTATGAGAAAGATGATTGGCCTTAAAGATGAAATGTATAATCTTTACATAATTAAGAAAAATCTATTTGAACCAGTTGTAAATATTTTTATGCATAATGGACCTCGGTACAATATGTTAAATTCAGCTATTATTGAGCTATTTGAATTTATAAGACAAGAAAACATCAAGTCTCTCATTGAAAACATTGTGGAAAAATTTTTTATTCCTTTTGAATCAATTGAGTATGTCCAGACCTTTAAAGGGTTGAAGATTAAATATGAAGAGGAAAAGAAGAGGGAAAGTAGAATACAAAGGTATTTAGATGATATGATATACCAGAAAATATGTTGTAGACATATTAAAGTTATGGAGGTAAAAGTCAAGGCAGACATAGACATATGTTGTAGAGGAATCACAGAAGAAGAATCAGAAAAAGAAGGAGGAGGAGTAGAAGGAGGAGAAGGAGGAGGAGGAGGAGGAGGAGGAGGAGGAGGAGGAGGAGCTATTCTACCAGTAGGAAGTGACTTTCAAAGTCATTATGACATATTTATGAAAATTAAAGAAAAAAATGAAAGAGAAAATGAAATAGAACGCCCCAAAAGAAAATCATCTGAAGCGTCTAAATGTTCATCTCAAGGTCATGATTCTGATAATGAAATGACTACAGTTCACTTTAGCAGCTTTGTTCCTTTAGTGGATTACCCCTATGATACTGATGGTGACAATGATGATGATTCTTATGATAACTATGAAAATGAAAATGATGACAAAGATGAGGAACCCCCCCTTAAAAGACCTACTCTTAGTTCATAAATCATATGAGGTCCTTATCTCCAAGTTCAAGTAAAATTCTATAAATATCACAAATTGAAAAATTTAGTTAAAAATCTTTCTTCTATGGGTTTAAATATGGTAAAATTTGGAACAAAATAATTAATAAGAGACCTCAGTTTTATATAAAGAAAACCTCCCATAATATAGATGCATAGTGTAAAATAAACAGTAACTAAGTCATAAATTCTTAAGAAGATCATCTTATTTAATCAACATGGTTTGGGAGGAGGAGATAATTTGTTAAAGTAATTCAATTTTTACTAAAATCTTCATATTATAAGCAACTACAAAGATTTTATTGCAAAGCCTACTTTGTAAAAAATCATCTAGCAATGGCATTTTTTCATAAATTGAAGTTTGTCTAATGTATCTTTTGTTTGTATGGAAGACAAAGTCATACTGAAATAAAAATAAAGTGAGATTTTTCAACATTTCTGTGAAAATTTAACAGAACTTCAGCATTATGAATAATAATAAAGAAACATCTAGTGCAATTCAGTAAATTTTTTTGTGAATAAAGTGCTAAGCTGGATCCTAAAGTAGCTGCTGTTAATGTACATCTTTTTAGATAAGAAATATTAAATATAAGTATAAATATAGTACCATTTCTAATGTGGTTTCTGTAGGATCTTCACGGGATGAAATAGTATGCATCAAATATCAAGTTAGAGAAAGTTAATGAAGCTTTGTCTTTTTCCTTAGAGTAGTAGGTACATAATAGGATACACACACACACACACACACACATTCACAGACTCACACACACACACACACTATATATATATATATAATTTCAGCAACCATATGTATGTATGTATGTACATACGTATGATGGATCAAATAAACTAACAGAACAAATTAATAGAGGAAAATTTGACTCTGTCTTACAGTGTGAGTGAATACATTCCATCCTGGTGAGGAGTACACGCTTCAGTTCTTGGAAGAATCTAAAGCATCCTGTCACATTTTACCCACAATCAACAAACAACTAGATGATTTCTGAGGCTTAGTTCAATTTTTCTTTTTGTTTAGTGTCGGACATCAGCCAGTGGTACAGAGTCATATATATTCAAGTTGAGTCTTCCAATTTCAATTATCTCAGTCTATAAACTACCTCATATATATGCAAAGAAATTTGTCCTTAAGGGTAGATTCTGTTAATTATTAACAATTAAGAATTAAACCCTTGTCTTCCTAACATGCAAACATATAACTATTTAGCCATAACCTTCCACCATCTCATACAGAATTATAAAAGGTATATAGTGTAACTGTAAAACACCTCATAGTCTATAATGATTTTGACATTGCTCAAAAGTGTAATGACAAAATCTTCTCTGAGACTCAGTCTCTTAACTGTAATGAGGTCTCATGCCATAAAAGAAAGCATATTATTAACTTTTTGTAGGGATGAAACATATGATAAAAATCAATATATGGAGGCCAGAAAGTTGGTTCAACAGTTAGGAACACTTCCATAAAACTGCATTTGATCCCGTAGTATCCACATAGTAGCTAAGAAATATGTATAAGTCCATGATGATATCCCATAGTTCATTCTCCAACCGAGGGCCATGTTGGAGTCCTTGGTCTTGTTGTGTTGGGAGGCTAAGTGGATGGTAATGGCCCTTGTTATGTTCAAAGGCCATATGGATAGTCATTGTCTATGCTACCACCTGAAGACATGTTGAGGTCAGAGAACTAAGCTGCCATGAGAAGCCATGGTGATGTGACTGGCCTGGGCTGCTTCATGAGGCCCTGTTGATATCTGAGATTTTATGTTACTGCCAGTTTCCATGTTGGTTTTAATGCCCTTGCTGCATCAAGAGCAGTGTTGATTTCCATGGCTCATGTTACCCCCAAAGGCTATGGGGATGTCCATTGACTGTGGAGACATGTTGATGTCTTCGGACTGTACTGTCACCAGAAACCATGTGGAAGACTAAGGTTTATGATGCCACTGTCTATAAATGGAAAGGAAGCTTCTTTTGCAGTGGTATCAGTGACTGCAGATTCACAGTTGATAATGAGAGACATAGAAGGTTTCTTTGTCAATCTCTCTCACATCCCAACCCTCAAAAGAAACAGTCTAGACAGGTAGCCATTAAAAACAATCTCTTAAAAACAGTAACTGGAATGCTGAAATACAGCTTTTCAGAGTTGACAGATTTCTGTGGGAGGCACGGGTGGGATTAGGAAAGGACTCAGTTATCTATAAAGTGCTGGACACTCAGAGTTAGATCATGGTCCATTCAGTATATGAGCAAAGAAAATTTAATATAGTATTGTTTTTCCTTTCTTTTCTCTTTTTTATTCTTCTTCTTTGATATTTGGAGAGGTCACAATTGTTGGGGTGGACCTGGGAGGACTGGAAAGTGAATGTGATTGGGAGCATTAAATTAAATTTCCAAATAATATATATCTGGTGTTGTATTGAAGTCTTTGATCCATTTGGACATGAGTTTTCTGCAGGGTGACAAATATAAATTCATTTGCATTCTTCTACATACTAATACCTAATCAGACCACCACTATTTGTTGAGGGACCTTTCCTTTTTTTCATTGAGAATTTCTAGCTTCTTTATAAAAAACCAGGTGTCCATAAGTGTTTGAATGTCTGGGAAATTGATTTGATTCCCTTGATTAACTTGTCTGGTTTTATGTCAATACCATGTGGTTTTTATTAATATACTTCTACTGATCCATGTGTATGAATGTTCTTTTTATCTTCAGGTATCTCCTTCAATTTATTTCTTCAGATGCATAAAGGTTTTATCATATTTTCTCTTGCTTCATTACAGTTACCTCAACATTTTATATTATTCCTAATTATTATGAAGGTGGTTGTTTCACTGATTTCTTTTTAGTTCATTTGGCATTTGTGTATAAGCTGGATACTGATTTTTTGTATTAATTTTTATCTATTAATTTCCTTAAAGGTGTTTGTTTACCTGCAGGATTTCCTTGGTAGAATTTTAGGGGTATATCATCTGCAATAATGACACTTTTACTTCTTCCTTTCCAAGATTAATCTACTTGGTCTTTGCCAGGTGTTTCATTACTTTAGCTAAAACTTAAATTATGACATTGAATAGATGTGGAGAGAGAGGAAAGTCTTGTCTTGTCCCTAATTTTAATGGAATTGCTTATAGTTTCTACCAATTTAATGTTATGTTGGCTATTGGCTTGTAGTAAACTGTCTTTATTACATTTAAGGATGTTCTTGCACCCCTAAACTTCCTTAAGATTTCATCAAGAAGGAATGTTGAATTTTGTGAAAGGTATTTTCATCATCTAATGAGATGATCACGTTTGTTTTTATGATGGATTAGTTTGACAGATTTTGATATGGAGAAATGAACTTGCAACTCTGGGATGAAGTTTGCCTGATCATGGTGAATGACATTTTTGATGTGTTATTGGATTCATGTTTACCAGTAATTTCATTGAGTATTTTTCACCTAGATTAATGAAGAAAATTGGTTTATAATTTTTTCTTTGTTGAATCTTTGGGTGGCTTGGGTAACAGGGTGAATGGGAACACATAAAAATGTGTTTCATAATGTTCCTTCTGTTTCTGTTTTGTGGAATAATTTGAGGTATATGGACATTAGTTCATTGAAAATGTGGTAGAATTTTGCACTGAATCTGGAGCTGTTAACTTTTTTTTTGCTATTTTGTTTATTTTGCTTGGTTGGTAGACTTTTAAAGACTACTTTCTATTTCCTTAGAGATTATAGGTTTATTTAAGCTGTTTATTGGGTCTTGTTTAACATTGGTAGGTGGCATCTATGGAGAAAAATTTCAATTCTTTTAGACTTTCCAATTTGGTGGATAACCACTTTTCCCCCTATGCATTTATTTGTTTTATTGTTTGTTGATTGACTTTTTAATTTTAATTATTCAGTTTACATCCCATTCATTGACCTCTCCCTGTCACCCTCTCCGACAATCCTAGCCTCCGTTTTCCCACCCCTTCCCCTCTCAGTGTGTGAGGCTCCTCCTCGGACATCAAGTCTGCAAATTTAGGTGCCTCCTTTCCCACTGAGGCCAGACAAAGCATCCCAGCAAGAACATATTTCACATACAGGTAACAGCTTTTGGGATAGCACCTGCTCTAGTTGTTTGGGACTCACATGAGGACCAAGATAAACATCTGCTACATATGTGTTGGGAGGCCTAGGTCCAGTCTGTGTGTCTTCTTTGGTTGGTAGTTTATTTGCTGAGAGCCCCAAAGATACAGGTGATTTGACTTTGTTGGTCTTCCTGTGGAGTTCCTATCCCCCTCTGGGCCTGCAATCCTTCCTCCTGTAGGACCATGAAAGGCAGCCTGGTTTCTGGTCTAACATAGCCTAGAAACTGTCAGAGACTCCAAGTGATCCTCAGGGACTGCATGCATTTCACTATGCTCCCAGACTCCAGGTTCCTGACATAAGGTCACAGCCCTCCATAGATTTGTGTCCTTTAGTCACTAAGGGAAATACTCTTACTAGCCCCTCTACAAGTAGAAGGCATGACTACAGGCCATGGAGCCTCATGGACAGATCCCCATATTAATGAGGTACCTAAAGACCAGAGGGGCATAGCCAGTTAAGCATCCTTCCCAGACCCTCCTCCCTGAAAAATGTATTTAACCTCCGGCCTGCCCTGAGAAAACAGGGATACAGTTTCTCATCTACTGCCAGCCATGACAATAAACATCTTAAAACCGTGGACTGTAAACATCTTAAAACCATGGACTGTTTCTCTTCATCAGAACCTGCCATGGGGAACACCTGTCTAATCTCCCACAGAAGACATCTCTGTGTTCCCAGACACAGGACTACCAATCCAAGCAAGCCTACTGCTATGACTATCCCCTCTAGACAGAGCTGGAACCTCTCCCTGTCTCTTCCCTTCAGCCACTGGGCAATTCAACCCATATACCCCCACTTCATTCTCAACTCTTTCGCGACTCACAGTGATGCTTGCAGACTCAAAGCCTGAGAATCAGCTGGTCCCTGGCCACCTTTTGGCCTGGAGACACCCCCAGCCAACTACTGCAGTCCCCAGGGACCTCAGACTGTGCCCCCCAACCCCTGGAGTTGGGTTCCAGAGCTTCCCATAGCCAAATGCCCACACAGAACCTGCATGGGGAGAGTGCATTCAAACTTCCTGTGCCTCTGTCTACCCGAGTGGCCCTAGCCATTTGGTGGGGCAGATCTGGAACATACATTAACCCAACAATTGGTCCGGGATATACTTTAACCCAACATCCTCCTATTCTTCCATAAGAGTCCTTGAGCTCCAACTGCTGTTAGGCTGTGTGTATTTACATTCCTTTAAGTAAGCTGCTAGGTAGAGACACTCAGAGGACACTCATGGTAGACTACTGTATGCAAGCATAACTGAGTATTATTAATAATTTCAGGGTTTGGTGCTTGCCCATGGGATAAAAATCAACTTAGGCAGGTCATTAGTTGAGTATTCCCCCAGTCTCTGCTCTATCCTCCCTGCAATTCTTTTAGACAAGATAAATTTTGCATCAAAATTTTGGTAGGTGGGTTTGTGTCCCTATTGCACCAAAGGTGTTTTGCCTGGCTACAAGAGGAGATCTCTTTAGATTCCATTTCCCCCTACTGTTTTGAGTCTCATTTTAGGTCATCCCAATTGATTCCTGGGAATCTCCCACCTCCCAGGTCTCTAGCATGTCTACTGAATACACCCCCACTCCCCAACCCCACCATCTACAGATTTCCATTCATTCTCCTGGCTCTATGGCTTTCTAGTCTCTCTCTCCAAACATGATCTCATTCCGCATTCTATCTTGGTCAACTTTCAGACTCTGTACCTTCCCTCCATCTGCCTCCCATGACTACTTATTTCCCTTTCTAAGTGATATTCAAACATCTTTGCTTGGGCTTTCCTTTTTGTTTAGCTTTTTTGGGTCTGTGGAATCCAGTGTGGATATCCTCTACATTATGTCTAATATGCACTTATGAGTGAGTACATACCATGAGTGTCATTTTAGGTCTAGGTTACCTTACTCAGGATGATAATTTCAAATTCCATCCATTTGTCTGCACAATTCATGATGTCTTTATTTATAATACCTGAATACCATTCTATTGTGTAGATGTATCATATTTTTTCTTCCATTTTGCAGTTGAGGGACATGTATATTGTTTCTAGTTTCTGGTTATTATGAATAAATCTGCTATGAACTTAAAATGGCAAGTGATTTTATCAAATAGTGGAGCATCTTTTGGGTATATTCCCAAGAGTGATATAGCTGAGTCTTGAGGTAGAACTATTCCCAGTGTTCTGAGAAACTGCCACATTAATTTCAAAAGTGGCTCTTTAAGTTTATATTCTGACTAGCAATAGAAAATTTTTCTCCTAGCTCCACATCTTGGCCAGCATGTGTCTCTTGAGTTTTTGCTATTATCCATTCTGATGGGTGTAAATGGAAACAAGGATTTATTTTGATGTGCATTTCTCTGATGACTAATGACTTTGAATATTTCTTTAAGTGTTTCTGAGCCATTTGACATTCCTCTGTTGAGAATTTTCTGTTAGCACTATACCACATTTTTTAGTTGGGTTATGTTCCCATTTACCAATTGTTGATCTTAGAGCCTGAGCCATTGGTATTCTGTTTAGGGAATCATTTCATTTATCAGTCCTTTCAAGGATATTTTCCACTTCATGTTCTTTGAGATGTAGTGTGTCTATTTGAATGTTGAGGTCCTTGAGCCACTTGGACTTGAGTTTTATGAAGGGTGATAAATATGGATCAATTTTCATTGTTCTATAAGTAAAACTACAGTTTGACCAGTACTGCTTATTAAAGATGCTTTTCTTTTTCCATTGTATGGTTTTGGCTTGCCATTTATGGTTTTGGCTCAAGTGTTCATAGGTGTGTGGGTTTCTTTCTGGGTCTTTGATTCAATTGCATTGATCAATGTGTCTGATTCTACACCAGTACCAGGCAGTTTTTATCACTATTGCTTTGTATTACAGCTTCAGGTCCGGGATTGTGATTCCTCCTGAAAAAATTTTTTTTGATATTTAATATACATTTCAGATGCAAACTTTCCCACCCACCCAGGAAACCCCCATCCCAATGCCCCTTCTCCTGCTTCTGTAAGGATATGCCTCCACCCACCCTTCCACTCCTACCTCCCCACCCACAATTTCCCCCACATTGAGGCATCCAGCCTTTAATGGACCAAGGACTTACTGACCAACCTATGCCTGACACTGACATTCTCCCCTATATATACAGCTGGATCCATGGGTCCCTCTCTATGTACTCACAGGCTGGTGGTTTGGACCATGGGTGCGCTGGTTGGTTGGTATTGTTGCTCTCCTAATGGGGCCACTAACCCTTTCAGTTCCTTCAATGTTATCTCTCACTCCCTCCATTGGAAACCCCACGATCATCTCAATGGTTAGCTGTGAGCATCTACCTCTGTATATTTCAGGCTCTGGCAGAAATCTAAGGAGACAGCTATATCAGGTTCCTTTAAGCATACATTTCTTGACATCCACAACAGTGTCTACCTTAGGTGACTGCACAAGGGATGGATACCCAAGTGGAGCAGGCTCTGGACAGCCGCTCCTTCAGTTTCTGTCCCACACTATGTCTCCATATTCGCTGCCATGAGTATTTTGTTACCCCTTCTAAGAAGGGCCAAAGCACCCACACTTCGGTCTTCCTTGTTCATAAGTTTCTTGTGATCTGTGAGTTGTATCTTGGATATTGTGAGCTTTTTGGATAATATCCAATTATCAGTGAGTACATGCCATATGTGTTCCTTTATGATTAGGTTACCACACTCAGAATGATATTTTCTAGTTCTATTCATTTAACTAGGAATTTCTCGAATTCATTTTTTTAATAGCTGAGTGAAATTCCATTGTGTAGATGTGCCAAATTTTCTGTATCCATTCCTCTGTTGAAGGACATCTGGGTTTTTTCCAGGTCCTGGCTATTATAAATAAGGCTGCTATGAACATAGTGGAGCATGTTGGAGCATCTTCTGGGTGTATGCCCAACAATGGTATAGCTGGGTCCTGAGGTAATGCTATGTCAAACTTTCTTAGGAACCACCAGACTGATTTCCAGAGTAGTTGTAACAGCTTGCAATCCCACCAACAAAGGAGTAGGGTTCCTCTTTCTCCACATCCTCGCCAGCATCTGCTATCACCTGAGTTTTTGATCTTGGCCATTCTAACAGGTGTCAGGTGGAGTCTCAGGGTAATTTTGATTTGCATTTCCCTGATGACTAAGGATATTGAACATATCTTTAGGTACTTTTCGGCCATTCAAGTTTCCTCAGTGGACAATTCTTTGTTTAGCTCTGTACCCCACTTTTTAATAGGGTTATTTGGTTGTCTGGAGTCTAATTTCTTGTGTTCTTTGTATATATTGGATATAAGCCCTCAATTGGATGTAGGACTGGTAAAGATCTTTTCTCAATCTGTGGGTTGCTGTTTTGTCCTATTGACAGTGTCCTTTGCCTTATAGAAACCTTGCAATTTTATGAGGTCCCATTTGTCAATTCTTGATCTTAGAGCATAAGCCATTGGTGTTTTGTTCAGAAACATTTCCCTGGTGCCTAGGTATCCAAGAATCTTTCCCAACTTCTCTTATATTAGTTTCGGTGTATCTGGTTTTATGTGAAGGTCCTTTATCCACTTGGACATGAGTTTTGTACAAGGAGATAAGAACGGAATGATTTTCATTCTTCTACATGGTGACCTCCAGTTGAACCAGCACCATTTGTTGAAAATCCTGTACTTTTTCCACTGGATGGTTTTAGCTCCTTTGTCAAAAATCAAGTGACCATAGGTGTGTGGGTTCATTTCTAGGCATTCTATTCTATTCCTTTGATCCTCATGCCTGTCTCTGTACCAATACCATGCAGTTTTTATCACTATTGGTCTTCAGTACAGCTTGAGGTCAGGGATGGTGATTCCTCCAGAAGTTCTTTTATTGTTGAGAATAGTTCTCCCTATCCTGGGTTTTTTGTTATTCAAAATGAATTTGCAAATTTCTCTTTTTATCTCTATGAAGAATTGATTTGGAATCTTGATGGGGATGGCATTGAATATGCTTTTGGCAAGATGCCCATTTTTACTCTATTAATCCTTCCAATCCATGAGCATGGGAGATGTTTTCATCTTCTGAGATCTTAGATTTTCTTCAGAGACTTGAAGTTTTTGTCATACAGATCTTTCACTTACTTGGTTAGATTCACACCCAAGATATTTTGTACAATTTGTGACTATTTGTGTGAAGGGTGTCATTTCCCTAATTTCTTTCTCAGCCTGTTTATCCTTCAAGTAGAGGAAGACTACTGATTTGGTTGAGTTGATTTTATATCCAGCCACTTTGTTGAAGTTGTTTATCAGGTTTAGGAGTTCTCTGGTGGAAGTTTTAGGGTCACTTAAGTACACTATCATATTGTCTGCAAATAGTGAAATATTGACTTCTTCCTTTCCTATTTGTATCACTTTGACTTCCTTTTGCTGTCTAATTGCTCTGGCTAGAACTTCCAGTACAATATCAAATACGTATGGAGAGAAGGGGCAGCCTTGTCTAGTACCTGATTTTAGTGGGAATGCTTCAAGTTTCACTACATCTAGTTTGATGTTGGCTACTGGCTCACTGTATACTGCTTTTACTATGTTTAGCTATGGGCCTTGAATTCCTAATATTTCCAAGACTTTCACCAGGAAGAGATGTTGAATTTTGTCAAATGCTTTCTCAGTATCTAGTGAGATGATCATGTGTTTTTTTTCTTTGAGTTTGTTTTATATAATGGATTACATAGATGGATTTCATAATATTGAACCATTCCTGCATTCCTGGGATAAAGGCTACTTGATCATGATGGATGATTGTTTTGAAGTGTACTTGGATTCAGTTTGTGAGGAATTTATTGAGTTTTTTGCATCGATATTCATAAGGGAAATTGGTCTGAAGTTTTCTTTCATTTTTGGTCTTTGTGAGGTTTAGGTATAAGCATTATTGTGGCTTCATAGAATGAATTGGATAGTGTTCCTTCTGTTTTTATTTTGTGGAATAGTTTGAAGAGAATTGTTATTAGATCTTCCTTGAACATCTGATAGAATTCTGCACTAAAACCATCTAGTCCTGTTTTGTTTTTGTTTTTGTTTTTGTTTTTTTGTTTTTTTTGTGGAGAGACTTTTAAAGACTGCTGCTATTTCTTTAGGAGTTATGGGACTTTTTAGATGGTGTATCTGCTCCTGATTTAACTTTGATACCTAATATCTGTCTGGAAAGTTGTCCATTTCATCAAGATTTTCCAGTTTTTTTGAGTATAGGCTTTTGTAGTAGGAACTGATGTGTGTTTTTGCTTTTGTTTTTGTTTTTGTTTTTGTTTTTGTTTTTGTTTTTGCTTTAATCAGAGAAGAAACTGGAATTTTTACTCAGAATGGTTTCAGCATTTTGACAAATGGCTCTGAGTATTTATCATTGATCTTTACCAACTAGTAATTTGCATATAATTCACAATAAAGGACCAAACAAATAATAAAATATTAGTTTCCCTAAGGCATTCATAATCAAATTCATATAATAGAAGAATCTTGTCTATTTGTGAAATAGGCAAATTTTTAAATGTAAAAGCTTTAGGAGTCATTAAGGGGTGGATGTAGATTTATCAGCCCACTCTTTTTTTTTCTTTTTTTTTATTGGATATTTTATTTACATTTCATATGTTATCCCCTTACCCCATCCCCCACCCACCCGGGAACCCCCCATCCCCTTACCCCTCCTCCTTCTTCTCTGTGGATGTAACCCCCACCTACCCCCTCCCACTCCCACTTCCCCACCCTCAAACTTCCCACCCCCTGGGGCGTTCAGCCTTCATGAGGTCAAGGATCTCATCTTCCACCTGTGCACGGCAGGCCCCACTACTCTTACATATTCAGCTGAAGCCCTGGATCCCTCCATAAGTGCTCCCAGGCTGGTGGTTAGGACCCTGGGAGCTGTGGTTGGTTGGTATTGTTGCTCTCCTCATGGTGCCACAAACCCTTTCAGCTCCTTCAGTCCTCACTCTAACTCCTCCATTGAGAACCTCATGATCAGTTCAATGGCTAGTTGTGAGCATCTGCCTCTGAATATGTCAGACTCTTGAAGGCCTCTGAGGAGACATCCATATCAGGCCCTTATCGGCATGTACTTCCTGACTTCCACATCAGCATCTACCTTTGGTGACTGCATATGGAGTGGATACTCAGGTGGAAAGGTCTTCAAATGGCCCCTCCTTCAGTTTCTGTCCCTCACTTTGTCTCCATGTTTACTCCCTTGAGTATTTTGTTGCTCCTTCTAAGAAGAACGGAATCACCCCCACTTGGTCTTCCTTTTTTATGAGCTTCATGTGGCCTGTGAGTTGCATCTTGGGCATTTCAAGGTTCTGGGCTAATATCCAATAATCAGTGAGTGAATACCATGTGTGTTCTTTTGTGATTGGCTTACTTCACTCAGGATGATAATTTCTAGTTCCATCCATTTACCAAGGAACCTCTCGAATTCATTGTTTTTAATAGCTGAGTAATACTCCATTGTGTAAATATACCACATTTTTTGAATCAATTCCTCAGTTGAAGGACATCTGGGTTCTTTCCAGCTCCTGGCTATTATAAACAAGGCTGCTATGAACATAGTTGAGCATATGTCCTTGTTATATGTTCGAGCATCTTCTGGGTATATGCCTAGGAGTGGTATAGCTGGATCCTCGGGTAATGCTATGTCCAATTTTCTGAGGAACTGCCACACTGATTTCCAAAGTGGTTGAACCATCTTGCAGTCCCGCCAACAATGGAGGAGTGTTCCTCTTTCTCCACACCCTCGCCAGCATCTACTATCACCTGAGTTCTTAATCTTAGCCATTCTGACTGGTGTGAGATGGAATCTCAGAGTTGTTTTGATTTGCATTTCCCTGATGACTAAGGACATTGAACATTTCTTTAGGTGCTTCTCGGCCATTCGAGTTTCTTCCATTGAAAATTCTTTGTTAAGCTCTATACCCCATTTTTTAATAGGGTAATTTGGTTGTCTGGTGTCTACTTTCTTGAGTTCTTTGTATATATTGGATATTAGCCCTCTATCAGATGTAGGATTGGTAAAGATCTTTTCCCAATTTGTTGGTTGTCGTTTTGTCCTATTGACAGTGTCCTTTGCCTTACAGAAACTTTGCAATTTTATGAAGTCCCATTTGTCAATTCTTGATCTTAGAGCATATGCCATTGGTGTTCTTTTCAGGAACTTTTCCCCTGTGCCCAAGTATTCGAGGGTCTTCCCCACCTTCTCTTCTATTAGTTTCAGTGTATCTGGTTTTATGTGGAGGTCCTTTATCCACTTAGACTTGAGCTTTGTACAAGGAGATAAGAATGGATCAATTTTCATTCTTCTACATGTTGTCCTCCAGTTGAACCAGCACCATTTGTTGAAAATGCTGTCCTTTTTCCACTGGACAGTTTTAGCTCCTTTGTCAAAGATCAAGTGACCATAGGAGTGTGTGTTCATTTCTGGGTCTTCAATTCAATTCCATTGATCTTCCTGCCTGTCTCTGTACCAATACCAGGTAGTTTTTATCACTATTGCTCTAAAAGGGTGCTTAGGTTGTTTGTTTTTTTTTTTTTACATTTTTTTATTTCATACAACTTTCTTGTTTATTAGCTTACATCATGTCAGGTTGTAAACACAATGTATTTCTTTTTTTTTTTCTTACAAAACATGCTCCTGTTATATTAAACATTTCTGCTAGTAGTACTTTCCGATATATGGTTCTGAAGATATCTGTATTCCCCCTGAACACTCACACTCCAGTGTTATTCCCTTCCCCACATCCTGCCTTTCTGTGTTTATAACCCCTGTGTGAATGAATTACGATTAGAGAAAAAGAAAAAAAAAGAAAAAGAAAAAAAAAGAAGAAAGTACTGATGATTTTTTTTTAAATTTCCTCAGTTTCTGTTATGTCTCTCTTTTCAGTTCTGATTTTATTAATTTGGATAATGTCTCTGTGCCCTCTGGTTAGTCTGGATAAGGGTTTATCTATCTTGTTGATTTTCTCAAAGTACCAGCTTGTGCTTTTGTTGATATTTTGCATAGCTCTTTTTGTTTCTACTTGGTTGATTTCAGCCCTGACTTTGACTATTTCCTGCCGTCTACTTGTTCTAGAGTTTTCAGGTGTGCTGTCAAGTTGTTAGTGTATTTTCTGTCCAGTTTCTTTTTGTAGGCACTTAGAGCTATGAGTTTTCCTCTTAGCACTGCCTTCATGGAGTCCCACAAGTTTTGGTATGAAGTGTCCTCATTTTCATTAAATTCTAAAACGTTTTTAATTTCTTTCTTTATTTCTTCCTTGAAAGTCATCATTGAGTAGAGGGTTGTTCAGTTTCCACATGTATGTGGGCTTTTCATTGTTTTTGTCATTCTTGAAGACGAGCCTTAGTCTGTGGAGATCTGACAGGATGCAAGGGATTATTTCAATCTTTTTGTATTTGTTGAGGCCTGCTTTGTGACCAATTATATGGTCTATTTTGGAGAAGGTACCAAGAGGTGCTGAAAAAAAGGTATATTCTTTTGTTTTAGGATGAAATGTTCTATAAATATCTGTTAAATCCATTTTGTTCATAACTTTTGTTAATTTCATTGTGTTTCTGGTTAGTTTCTATTTCCATGATCTGTCCATTGCTGAGAGTGGGGTGTTGAAATCTCCCACTATTATTGTGTGAGGTGCAATGTGTGTTTTGAGCTTTAGTAAAGTTTCTTTTATGTATGTAGATGCCCTTGCATTTGGAGCATAAGTGTTCAGAATTGAGAGTTTATCTTGGTAGATTTTTCCATTGATAAGTATGAAGTGTAATTCCTTATCTTTTTTGAGTACTTTTGGTTGACAGTCATTTTTATTTGATATTAGAATGGATACTCCAGCTTATTTCTTGAGACCATTTGCTTGGAAAATTGTTTTCCATCCTTTTTTCTCTGAGGTAGTGTCTGTCTTTGTCACTGAGGTGTGTTTCCTATATGCAACAAAACTCTGGGTCCTGTTTATGTATCCAGTCTGATAATCTGTGTCTTTTTATTGGGGAATTGAATCCATTGATGTTAAGAGAAATTAAGGAAAAATTATTGGTGTCTCCTGTTATTTTTGTTATTAGAGGTGGAATTATGTTTGTGTAGCTATCTTCTTTTGGGGTGTTGGAAGATTACTTTCTTGCTTTTTCTAGGTTGTATTTTCCCTCCTTGTGTTGGAGTTTTCTATCAATTATCCTTTGAAGTGCTGGATTTGTGGGAAGAAATTGTGTAAATTTGGTTTTGTCATGTAATATCTTGGTTTCTCCATCTATGGTAATTGAGAGTTTTGTTTGGTATAGTAGTCTGGGCTGGCATTAGTGTTCTCTTAGGGTTTCTATGATATCACTCCAGGATCTTCTGGCTTTTATAGTCACTAGTGAGAAGTCTGGTATAATTCTTATAGGTCTGCCTTTATATTTTATTTTACCTTTTTCCATTACTGCTTTCAGTATTTTTTTCTTTGTTTTGTGTATTTGATGTTTTAATTACTATGTGACTGGAGGAATTTCTTTTCTGGTCTAGTCTATTTGGTGTTCTGTAGGATTCTTGTGTGTTCATGGACATCTCTTTCTTTAGGTTAGGAAGTTTTCCTCTATAATTTTGTTGAAGATGTTTACTTGCCCTTTAAGTTGGAAATCTTCACTCTAATCTATACATATTATCCTTAGGTTTAGTCTTCTCATTGTGTCCTGTATTTCCTGGATGTTTGGGGTTAGGAGATTTTTGCATTCTGCATTTTCTTTGACAATTGTTTCATTGTTTTCTATGGTATCTTCTGCACATGAGATTCTCTCCTCAATCACTTGTATTCTGTTGGTGTTACTTGTGTCTACAACTCCTGATTTCTTTCCTAGGCTTTCTATCTCCAGGATATTCTCACTTTGAGATTTCTTTATTGTTTCTACTTCCATTTTTAGATCCTGGATGGTTTTGTTCAATTCTTTTACCTGTTTGGTTTTTTTTTCTTTCAGTTTTTAAAGAGATTTTTGTTTTTTCTCTTTAAGGGCTTTGTCCTGTTTACTTGTGTTTCCCTGTACTTCTTTAAGAGTGTTATTTATGTCCCTCTTAAAGTCCTCTATCATCAGTATGAGAAGTGATTTTAATTTTGAATCCTGCTTTTTCGATGTGATTGGGTGTTCAGGGCTTGCTATGATGAGAGAACTGGGTTTTGATGATGCTAATTAACTTTGGTTTCTGTTGCTTATGTTCTTGTGCTTGCGCCTTTCACCATCTGGTTAACTCTAGTGCTACCCACACTCACTGTCTCTGACTGGAGCCTGTCTTTCCAGTTATCTTGCTTGTGTCAGAACTCCTGAGAGTCTAGATGTCTCCATGATCCTGAGCTCCTGGGTGGAAGAACTACTGGGACTCAGGCCTCCTCTGTGATCCTGAAATCATACTGCTCTGGGTGCAGTGGTTCCTTCTTTGCTCTGAGTGCACTAGTTACTTTTGGATGGCTCACGATCTGGTGTCTTCATGGGAGCAGACCAGCTAGGTGTCTGCCCCAGCCAAAAGGACCAAGGGAGGGGCGGAAAGGGGAGTCTCCTCCTGAAATTATTTTATTTTTCAGAAATGTTTCAGTTATTCCTGGGCTCTTTGTCTTTCCATATGAATTTGAATATTAGTCTTTCAAGGTCTATAAAAGTTGTGTTGGAATTTTGCTGGGGATTGCATTGAATCTGTAGATTGCTTTTGGTAAGATAACCATTTTCACTATGTTAATCCTTCCCATCAATGAGCATGGGAAAGCTTTCCATCTTCTGATATCTTCTTCAATTTATTTCTTCAGGAACTTAAAGTTCTTGTCATACAGGTCTTTGACTTGCTTGTATAGAGGTACACCAAGATACTTGATATTGTTTGTGACGATTATTAAGAGTGTTGTTTCTCTAAATTCTTTCTCAGCCAAATTATCATTTGTGTGATAGAGGGCTACTAAATTCTATGAGTTAATTATTTTATATAACCACTTTGCTCGGTGTTTCTCAGCTACAGTAGTTCTCAGGTAGAGTTTTTGGGGTTGATTATATATATATATATATATATATATATATATATATATATATATAAACATATAATCCACTAATATCAATACTTTGACTTTTACCTTTTCAATTTGTATCCACTTGATATCCTTTAGTTTTCTTATTCCTCTAGCTAGAACTCCAGGTATTATGTTGAGTAGATGGGGGGATAGCAGTAGGCAGCCTTGCCTTGTCCCTGATTTTAGTTCAAATGCTTTAAGTTTCTCTCCATTTGGTTTGATTTTGGTTACTGGTTTGCTGCATATAGCACTAAGTGCTTCCATAAAAAAATTAGAGAGTTCTAATACCAGCAATTTAAAAGTACACCTAAAAGATTCAGAAAACAAAACAAAACAACTACAACAACAACATCAAAAAACACAAGCACACCAAAGAGGAGTAGAAGGCAGGAAATAATCAAAATCAAGGAAGATATCCATCAGTTATACACAAAGTATACAATAGATAAATCAAGGAACCAAAGAACTGGTTCTTTGAGAAAATCAACTGGCTACATAAATCCTTAGCCAAACTAAGACAGAGAGATAATATTCACATAAATAAAATCTGTAATGAAAAGGGGGACATAACAACTGACACTGAGGAAGTTCAAAGACTCATTAAATCTTACTTCAAAAATTTGTACTTGACAAAATTGGAACATCTTATTGATACTGATGATTTCCTAGACAGATACCATTTTTCAAAGTTAAATAAAGTCAGGTAAGCTATTTCAACACCCCACAATCCCCAAAGAAATACAAGCAGTCACTAAAACTCTCCCAAAAACAACAACAACTAAAAGCTCAGGGCCAGATGTTATTTATTTATTTATTTACTTATTTATTTTTATTTACATTTTCAGTGTTATCCCCTTTCAATGTTTGTCCCCCACATTCAGAAACCCCCTATCTCATCCCCCATCCCCCTGCTTCTATGAGGGTGTTCCCCCACCCTCTTCTGCCTCCTGTCCCTGGTATTCCCCTACATTGGGGCATCAAGTCTTCACAGGACCAAGGGAATCTTCTCCCACTGATGCCCGACAAGGCCATCTTTGTAGACTCCTTGGTTGGTGGGTTAGTCCCAGGGAGCTCCAGGGGGTCTGGTTGGTTGATATTGTTGTTCTTCCTATGGGGTTGCAAACCCCTTCTGCTCCTTCAGTCCTTTCTCTAACTCTTCTGTTTGGAAATCCTTGCTAAGTCCAATGGTTGAGAGCATGACAAATACAGAGCCAGATGTTTTTAGTGGAGAATTCTAACAGAGGTTCAAAAAAGAGCTAATTCATATAGTCCTCAAACAATTCCACAAAATAAAAACAGAAGAAACATTGCCAAACTCATTCTATGAGGCAATGTTCACCATGATACCTAAAACTCACAAACACTCAACAAAGAAAACAAAATTCAGACCGATTTCTCTTATGAACATTGATGCAAAAATACTCAATAAAATACTCATAAGCTGAATCCAGCTTATCTAATACATCTAATACATCATTCCTGAAGATCATGTTGGCTTCATCCCAGTTATAACAGAATGCTTCAACATATGAAAATCTATTAATGTAATATGCCATGTAAACAAACTGAAAACAAATCACTGATTATCTCATTAGACACTAAAAAATCCTTTGATAAAATTTAACACCCCTTTATGTTAAAAGTATTAGAGAAATCAGGAATACAGGGCACATACTTAAACATAATCAAAGCCATATACAGCTAGCCAATAACAAACATCAAATTGTCCTGGTTCTTAATACAAATTCACTTAAATATTTCCCTACATTGTTCTGAACACTGGGAGGAAACAAGATATGTTTCTATATTTTTTTAATATGGAGGTAAGGCTCCTTTGGACTACAAATCAAGTTGAGGGAATTTTCTATTGGGATATTTTGCTCTTTCTATTCTCTCCATGGTACTGAGATGATGAGAAATCTACAGCTGAACTACATGTTTGCTCAATATTGTTAACTTGAAAACTAAATATCAATTTATTTTTCTCTTGATTCTAGTTCACAATTATTTTTACTTAGCTTTTGAATTACTTGTTACAGTTTTTTCTAGTGTTGATTGTGGCCTAAATATTTAAAAATATTTCCATCATTTTTATTTGTTTTCACTGAAAGTGGTCAGATTAGTTTGTTAAGATTCCAGAAACAATAACCTAAACTGTGATTTCTGACCTCACTTTCAACTTTGTGTTTGATGCTGTGTTCACTATATTAAAGATTTGTTTCTAAAAAGAAATAACATGTGCAAGTAAGCAGTATAATTGCCCACTTGTGAGAGGTTTGTGAGCCACATGTCTCCATAGTTTATGGCTCAGTGCCCTTGCCCTAAGCAGTTTCATTTGACAGGTAAAAAACATTTAGGTAAATAATAAGTTCAGTTTGACTAAGTCTCCATTGTTTCAATCATTTCCTAGGCTACACTTATAATTATAATTACTGAATATTGTTTCCTTTAATGAATCACATAATTCTAAAATAATAGTTAAACGGCTATAGAATGAAATGAATCAACTATGACTCTGTGAACCTCTTTTAGACATTTATTTGTTTAAGTATGCTTTGTTTCTAAGTATTCTTTGGTTTTCTAATTATGTGCATGGGCAATAAATCATATTTTTGGTTTTCTAAAATGAAATTTTGTGCAATTACAAACTACTAATATGTAGGACTTATGACCTTAGGAGTAATGTAAAATATTTTATATATACAAAGGGCTAATGCATATATTTAATAAAATTAAATGTTACACAGACTGAGATGTTGTTACTTTAAGTTATAATAGGTAGGTGTATGTTTATTTTTATTCTAATTATGAATCTAATGATGGAACAAACAAAGTGTGATTTTTAATTGCTGTAAATTTTTAAAATTTAGCACTATCTGATACAAAATAAGCAATCAATCACAAACAACCCTTGTTTAGGTTATAGTAAATGACAACAATATTAAATAATATATCTATATTATGTCTAACATCATTGAAATACTTACTTATCTGATAAAATTAGTAACTCAGACTAGGGTCTTTTCATATCTTTTGCTTTAGTTTTCCTTTACAAATTATATTTGTTAGATGATAACTGTAACAACTTTACAATAATTGAATTTTGGGTAGAGAAATATTAAGATTTTCATGAGTGTAATTAAAGAGACACTGATTGGGTAGTTATTTTCTCCCAGTATTAAATGAAGTATGTACTTAAACTTCTAATGTTGTATGACTATGGTCGAGTTTTAGCCTAATAAATACTTGTGAGAAGACTTATCAAAAATATACAAGAATGCAATATTTCTAAACCTGTAAAAATTATCTTTGGTAGTACTTAGAGAACATACTTCTTGAAGCTACATTATGCAGTAAAGTCCTCATGTCCCTACTCTAGTTGTATCACTTTCCAAAGGCATAGACCATTACTCCTGTATCTATTATTTTACTGGAAAGAATGCTTTGTTCATAAGATGACAACTAAGGGTCTCAGTTACATAAACATGAAATTATTTTGGTATATATATACTGGGAGGAAACATTATAAGTGGTCGTACGTTATGTAAATATTGTTTTCTCTTATGTTCTGGGACATGAAATACACATTCTGGGTAAGCCATGTACCATACTGTTACTTCCCCACTGACAATTGTTTAAATTTAATAAAATCCCATTATTTTTATTTTATTAAAATAATGAATTAGACTTACCATTATACCCACAGATTAAAGTGTCTCTCAACTCTTACTAGAGAAGCCTCTGTAGAGGATGGCAATCAACATAGAAACCCAAAACTGACCAATGTACGAAAATAAGAGGCTGCAGAATATTCCACTATAAATGGAAATTATAGGTTTACCATGATGAGGTAAAAATAAAAAGCTATAATGATGAGTGGGTGTGTGGGGGGCAGTGAGCTATGAGAAAAAGGCCGGAAAGCCTGGTAGAAGAGCACTAGAACCCTGGAACCCTGGCCCGAAGAAGGCCACTGGGACGGAAGGTGCTTCAGGACTTTGAAGATATCCAGCTCTCTCAGCTTCAGCTCTCCACAATCCCTCCCAAAGAGAGGTCCATGGTCATTGATCATGTAGGAGTAGCACTATCATGCAGATGAGGCATTCCCAAGCTCTCAGACCAAGCCAATAGGGGTTACCTGCTGTCAGACCTTAACCCCATCCCAAAACTGTACATATAGGCCAAGCTCAAAAGTAAGGATGTGTGAGATTCTTCCCGGCATCTGAGAGCTCCTTTTGTGGTCCCTCCCCTCTTCGCCAACCAGCCAGTGCCTCTCCAAGGCACTTTAAAGAGCTGTAACACTTTTCAAAGAGCTGTAACATATTCCCCCTCTCCACCGCCGCTGAGACGTGTTGGTGGCAGGGGCAGAAGCGGACTCTCCTCTCTGCCCCCCTTTGTCCTTCACAGGCCATCCCGAGGACTCAGTGGGGCTCTCTCTCTGCTACAGTCGCGGTTCCCGGGACTGCTGAGCAGCGCTGCTGAGCCCCAGTGATCACAAACTACACCACGACTCCCCAGGGACTGAGCAGCCAAATCCTGAGTTCCGTGGACTGAGCCGCGGTTCCCGGGACCAGCATCTCTGCATGCGGGTCCATGCATACCAACCCTGCCCATGACCATCTCGAGTTTTGAACCACAGCTGGCACCCAGCCTGGGGCTTTGAAAACCCACACGACTACAAGAACCAAGCCACCCAACCTGTGAGGCGTTACCAGAGCCACAGCTGGACTCTCTGTGTCAAGCCTCTGCACCAAAGCCACCAGCTGCACTTGGGCACCCCATCTCTATTCTGTTCTGCTTCCCTGATCGTGAGCTCGAAAAACGCCACAGGAACTAATACCGCCAGAAGGTAAGCCCCCAATCCTGGAGATGAACAATCTATTACTTCCTCCTGTATTTTCAGTCAGAGCCATTGCTCGGATTTATATAAGCCAAGGGAACAATTGATGCATCCTGGCCAGAGCTACTCTATGGCGTTGGTTGAAGGTTCCTCCAACCTCTGCTTAAATCCCGACAGCCCGCAACAGGTGTTGGCGAAAACCCTCTAGCTAGACTCTCTTTAAAATAAAGAGAAAAAATCTGGTAATGCAGTAGCCAGTTAAAAGCCACAGGGAAGCTTCCAGAGTATCTTAAAATCTGTGGTCAGGCTTAATGTTTTGGGCTTTTGGGAATCCCCTGAGGCTGTCATGCCAAAGGAACGTTCCCATTGGACAAAGCATTTCTCCTCTTTTCTGTCATGGGCAACTCAACTGTAGAGTGAAAAATTATAGATACTGGGTATATAGAATCCTTTTTAGACATATAAAATATTCTTTAGGCTTTCTTTATGAAGACATGGAGAATCCGAGCCATGAAGCAAGTTAGGAATGTGGAAAGACCAGTCACCATTACTGGAACTGGCCTATCTGCAAAGAGAAAGGAAAAAAATGCAATGAACTAGGTGGAACCAAGCTGAGAACCAAGTTGAGAACCAAGCTGGGAACCGCAGTGACAGGGCAAGGCCGAAGTAACAGGGCAGGACCACATTCTTGAGAAAGATAAGCATACAGAGAGCTTTCACCTGACCCTGACTCATGTAGGTTGGTTTCCTTTGGAATGTTCCACTATTTTTATGTTATGCCACCTCAACAACTCCTCATTCCCCTCCCCATTCCATGGTTTGTTGTTTTTCCCTTTAAAAACCCATCTGGCTGTCGGGGTCAATTCAGCTCCTGCGTGGGCATATGAATTGACCGGCAGCTAGTTGTCACGCCCTAATAAATCTCGCAATTGCTCCGGTACATGGTGTCTCGAGCAGATTACTGGGTGGTCGTGACTTTCTGAGATTTGAGTGAGGGTCTCCCCTCTGCGGAGGTCTTCATTGGGGGCTCGTCCTGGGATTTGCGACCACCCTGATCTCTGAGACCCCCACTGGGAGGTAAGGGCACCGCGGTTTTGTTTGTGCATTTTGTGTGTCTATCCGTCTCATTTGGAGTTCTGGAAAGTGCACTTCTGTGGTTTGGCTTGGCAGCTGTTTCTGTCTCGTAAGAGACAGCAAACCTTTTGTCTCGGCAGGAGGCGAATGGGTGACCAGCAGATGTGCTAGGATGGTTACCACTGCCACAACCCGGGAGATGTCCCGGGAGAGGAAGGGACCCCAGGGACGCCTGGTGGGTGCCTGTCTAGAGGCTGGGGAGGACGTGGTGGTCCTCTTGCTGGAGGAGGTGTCAGAGACCTCCTGGCCATCTGTTTTTCTGTATTGGTGTTGGCTTTCTCGGTTAAGATGGTTAGTCTCTTTGTGTAGTTGTTTTGTCTGTGTTTTGTGTTACTCGTGATGTGATAGGGACAATGGACTGTGTGCTTGTGCTTGTGAGGTGTCTGTGCCCATGGCGTGGGGCAGTGTACTGTGTTTGTGAAGTTTCTGTGTGCCCATGACAAGGGTGACCGTCTATGTAGTCTGGTTTCTGTGCTCGTGGCAGGAGCGGGAACCAGGCAAGCCACGCAGGGCAGTTTGAGACCCTGAGAGAGGGTCAGGTTATGAATTCCGGGAGGGAATTCGTGGGAAGTGGAAGCAGTGGGACAGATGTGTCGGCACACTGCAGGCCACAGTTCTCTAGAAGACACTCTGGAGTACGTTTGTATGAGAGATAGGGTCAGAAATGACCCCTTCTCTGTCTGAAGGTGGTCTTTGGCCACCGCCACCTGGGGCAGTGTCTGTTGAAGCTCTCGTGGCTGTGTGTGTGTGTCCAATTCTGTGTTATTCATTGCTGGTGATGTAAGAAATCTGTTCAATTAGGTCCAGCATGGGCTGGCCATGTCATCTGGTTATTAGGTTCTCTCACCAGCAGTCTTTCATGTCTTGATTGTGTAAACCGTCTCTGCACCTGTGACAGGGGCGAGAACAGTCTGTACCTGGTATATCCACCGCCTGTGATGGGGGTGAACTGACTGCGTTTTTTTCTGTTTTCTTGATGAACTGTTTGTGTGTTTTTGGACTGTGACTGACGTTATTTTGGACTGAATCTACTGTGTAGAATATCCTGAGTTAACAAGAAGTAACATGGCCATTGGCAGAGAAATAGCTAAAACAATTGTCTGATCTCCGCGGTGTGTTAGCAAAAGAGAAAGAACTCTCTGGCCCCTACAGGAGAGATTCTTGGTTATACTTTCTTTGTCTATTGTGAGTCCTTGGCGCCAAATTTGTCCACGTGTGTCATTGTCTGTCTTTGTTTCATTAAAACAAATGTCTATTCTATGTTTCATGTTCAGAAAGATAAAAAGGGTTAAAACTTATAGACAAGTCCCCCTGCTCTGTGGGTGAAAGTGAGACACAGCGGGAGGAGCCCTGGCAAAAATGATTCTTTACACAGGCTGCTCTTGGGGAGGCTAAGAACTTTTTGGCTTTCTTGGTAAAGAAACTGATTTTTTTCTTCCCCCAAGATTGAAAAGGAGATTTCAGTGTAAGTTTTATCTGGGATCAGATAAGGCCTTGATGAACTACTTCAGGAATTTATAGATAGGCCCAAATTAAGAATTTTCACATTTGAGTCAAGACAAAGCTCAGAGTGGGCTCAGCTGGTGTGACATTCCTGTTGTCATGGTCACTCTGACTAGCCCCTGGAAAGGTGTTTTCTGGAATTTGTTTTATTCCCTTGCTTCTTCCTTGGGGAAGACAGGTCAGCCTCAGACCCAAGGACATTTACAAGAGACAGTTTATGGTCCAGGAGCTATATAATGATTATGCTGGAGAAATTAGAATTACAGCCTGACTTGCCTACTCCAGCTGCCATTCCAAGAAATACATATAAAATTATTATAGACTTAGAAGAGTGTTTTTATACTGTTCCTTTAAGATGAGAGGTTTACATGCAGTGAGTATGCTTGTATATTTTTTTTAGAGTCCATGAAGCGATATCACTAGAAAGTTTTGCCTCAAGGAATGGCTAACAGCCTTATAACAAGTTAAGAGTAAGAAAAGTAAAAACAAAAAACAGTTTCAATTGACCTTTGGAGCCCTGCCTTGGTCTCATTGCTTATTGAGTTTAGAAGGTGACAAGGTGCTTCTTCTGAAATTACAGCCAGGAAAAGTAAGAAAATTTTTTTTGAAAAAATATAAGTTGTGCATTTAAAAGTATAAGAATGTTCTGCATGTCTTGGTTATAGATTATTTGGCCTATAAGGTATTGGGTATGGTTAAAAATTTGCAACCTTGGTAAAAGAAAGTTGGCTTAAAGCTGGTAACTCAGGTTTGGAGTCATTCAGAAACCAGATGTATAGAGATAGGATTTAAAACAATGTCTCTTATGAGTTATTAAAAGCTGCACTATCATGCATTCATATATAGGAACTGACAGCCAACTTTGTAACCTGAAAGAAATGCATTTAGTGTTGATTTTTGAGAAAATGGATTGTTTACATTGTTAAAAATTGGTTTTGTTTCTCATAATTATGGTTACACTCTAGTATTGCAAAAAGAAACTTAAAAAAGTATAATGAAACAGTGGCTGCAGTTGACAGTTCAATCGTGAGCTCCAGAAATTTTGACTCACTCATGTTTATGGTTGAGAAGAAGATAGAGCAGGTGGAAATGATTGCTAGAATAAGAAAAAATAAGAACAGCTGTGACATAGTACCACCCTGCTGTCAATTAGATACAGTGGTAAAGACAAATTTAGCCCCCCCCTTAAGAAAGAGAAGAGATATCTGTGGGGTTCTTAGAAGACTAATCACCCCTCCTTTCCAGACAACCCATCCAGTCTGATGGGACTGGTAGAGTCTTTGATGTTTACCCTCCAGCACACCTGAGATGATTGTCAATAGAGTTTACAGGTTCTCTTTACTACTGAAGAAAAAGAAAGAATTCTGTTAGAAGCCTGTAAGAACGTTCCTGGTGACAATGGGCAGCCTACGCAGCTTCCTAATGAGATTGATGCCGGATTCCCCCTTAACTGCAGGTAAGGGGCGGCTGGTGGTCTACCATCGGGCTCTAGCGGGTCTCCAAGGGCAGTGAGATGGCCCACCAATTTGGCCAAGGTAAGAGAAATCCTTCAGGGACCAAACGAGCCACTGTCTGTGTTTCTTGAGAGGTTACTGGAAGATTTAGTTAAGGAGGCAGAGAAAGTGTACTATAAGAGGGAGAAAGAAAGAAAGAAAGAAAGAAAGAAAGAAAGAAAGAAAGAAAAGAGAGAAGAGTTGTCAGTCACAGGCAGCAAGGTTGCAGGATTCAAGATGGCCGGGGGTGCAAAGATCACCCTTTCAGTCAACAACAGGCTCTGATAGTGCATCATGCGAGCATTAGTCATCTATCAGTCAGGGGGCTGCCGACTGATATAGACAAAGAGGGCTACTGACAACTGTAGAAATTCTGAGCCTCTTTGAACCAAAGCCAGAGGGCTCAGGACACTGTTGCAAAAGGAAATCAGATGATTTCTGATTTCCTTTTCACCTTGAAAAGGCAGGTGAGATTGCAGACAAGAAAGATTTTGGCCACAGTGCAGGAGAGAAAGACAAGAGATAGGATAGGACTTAGACAGACAGAGAACCTGGGTGATGAAGGCGGAAGCCCCAGATATCAGTGAATGGCTAGCAGAATTCCCAAAAGTTTGGGTTGAAACCAAAGAAGCCAGACACTAATGATTACAAGCCAATACAAGATCTAAGAAAAGTCAATAAGGGAGTACAAGACACTTAACCTCCTCAGTTTGCTCCCCCCAGAGAGGACTTTTGGCAGCATCAACTTTCCGGCAGCCCCCTGACTGAGAGATGACTAATGCTCGCATGATGCACTATCAGAGCCTGTTGTTGACTGAAAGGGTGATCTTTGCACCCCCGGCCATCTTGAATCCTGCCACCTTGCTGCCTGTGACTGACAACTCTTCTCCCGTCCATCACTGTGTTGATATCCTGGCAGAAGAAACAGGTACTCGGAGTGACCTGAAGGACCAGCCCTGGCCAGGAAGTCTGAACTGCTATACAGATGGCAGCAGTTTTGTGGTGGAAGGTAAGCGAATGGCGGGAGATTCAGTGGCAGATGGAAAGCGAGTACCGATATGCCTTTGCCATGGCTCATATACATGGTGCAATCTATAGACAAAGAGGGCTACTGACAACTGCAGAAATACTGAGCCTCTTTGAACCAAAGCCAGAGGGCTCAGGACACTGTTGCAAAAGGAAATCAGATGGCTGACATGGCTGCCTAGAAAGCTGCCTAGGGAGCAATGAGTCTAGCAGTAAGGCTTCCAGAGACTATTTTTGACACTCGAGATACCAGTTTCAGATATGCCACCGATGACCATAAAGTGATGGACAATTTGGGATTTCACTCTGAAACCCCTTATGGAGTAATAAAAAAACTGAGATGGTAAATTAATCCTCCCACAAGAAGGACTGTCTGACTTGGCGAAAGCTATGGTGGGAAACTATACAGCTTGTGCCTTAACCAATGGGAAGAGACTGAGGGGCGACCGGCCCAGAGCTTACTGGTGTCTCAAGCAGATTACTGGGTGGTCGCGACTTTCTGAGATTTGAGTGAGGGTCTCCCCTCTGCGGAGGTCTTCACAACATCATATAGAAAACCACCCCAGGCCAGGCAAATATGTGCCCTAGTAGAATCCCAAGGGGTGAAGATAACTAAAAAACAAGCCTCTCTGTTTTGGGAGGAAGTCCTTCAGATAGCCCCATGTATGGCGGGGGACAATATCTACAGCACAGATTCATGGAGAAGAGTAGCTTCCCTTATCAAAACCAGAAATACCCAAGAAGGAAAAAGGCTTCCTCATGTTTTTTTGCTGATGTTAGCTGCAATTTGGCAATGTATAGGTCCCTGTAAAATAGGACAGACTCAGAACAATACAGCTTTTGACACCCCTCAGTTAAAGGAAACCAAAGATTAAGATCCCCAAAATCACCCTAGATCAGACCTTGCAGCCCTTACTCAATAAGAGAGACAAAATCCATCTACCCACCCCTTCCCCCTTATGCCTTGGAGGAAATGCCAAACAGGCCATCTGCCCTTCCAACCCTCTCCTCCCCCATCCAAAGGCAAGGCTCTATTAAAATACCAAAGGAGCTCTTGCCTGCCTCCCCCCTTACTTCCCAACCAAAGGGAGATAAATCCCCTCCCTCTTCTCTAAGCAGCAAGAGTGAGAGGCCTTGAGAACCTGCAGATAAAACCCTGCCAAATTCCATAGTCCCTTATACTCAACCATCAATCATTCAACAGCTTTACAATTTCAGGGATTCTCGTACAAAAACTAACCCTGCCTCCCATGCTACTCAGGAGTCTGATACAGAGCCCGAAACCCAAACTGCTCGAGCATTCCCAGGTAATATCAACCCTACTCGAGCTAAACCACTTAACTGGTACCAACTCCAAGCCTCAGACCTAAAAGAACTCAGGCAAGCATTGAAGGAAGATAGCATTCATGCACCCTGGACAAAATCTCTCCTGCAGAGCCATATTGCCAACTTAAATACCCCCAAGATTGGAGAGATTTTTGCCATTCTGCTCTTACTGGCCCAATATTTCTAGAATGGGAAGCCTATTTTCGTGATGAATGTCTTCAACAAGTCAGGCAGAACCAGGAGAGGGGTGATGACATCCCATGGAGTTTTAAAGAACTCTTTCGCCAGGAAGATTTCTCTACTGTAGCACAGCAGGCAACTCAGCCAGAGGGATACTATGAGCAGGTCCGCCTCTGTGCCATTCAGGCCTGGAACAGGCTAACTCAAGACCCTGCTTACTCTCTGCTCTCCCTCCATCAGAAGGCTGAAGAATCCCTATCTGATTTTATTCTCAGACTAAAATGAGCTTAGAAAGAAAAATCTCCAACCCCACAGCTAGTGACCTTCTTCGTAAAACCATTGTTTGGGAAGGCATGACTTCAGAGTCTAGGCTAGCTTGCCAGGGTCTCCGGGAAGAACATCATGACAGGTGGATTGTGGCAGCCCAAGAAATAGGAACCTCATCACACCAGGTTGCATCTGTAGCTCAGGCATTTGTAGCAGCAGTAAAAACAGAAGGAATCTGCTTCAAATGCGGAGAGGCAGGACATTGGAGGGACGAATGCCCACATAACTCCCCTCCTATAACAGATTCTATTCCCCCTAAGGCCATCTGTCCCCGATGTAGAAAAGGTTTCCACTGGAGGAGGTACTCTACCACCCGATATGATAAGGATGGCAAGCCACTAGAGCCTTTAAACTTCAAACAGGGCAACCCTCAGCCCCGACAGTAAGAGAGACAACTACTCAGTAGAAGCCTTATGAGTGTCCAGCATCTCAGAATGCTCACACCCAAAGTTAACCATTAAAATAGATGATAAGCCATTCAAGTGTCTCATTGATACTGGGGCAGATCGGACAATCTTAAGGCAACAAGAAGTCCCACAAGACTGACAATTGATCCCTGGGCCCCAGCTCTTATGCATAGGGGGTACCTCTCACTCGTGTATCACCAAACAGACCTATACGTGGGAAGACCCAGATGGGGCTACAGGCCTCATACACCCCCTGGTGGCTCAAGTGGCCACCAATCTCTTGGGGAGAGATATCTTACAGGCCCTAGATGTGGTCCTTACCACCCAATCAGAAAGAGATCACATTAAGATAGAAGATATTACTTATGGAAAAAATAGTACCCAAGGAGACCCAAATAATCCCCCTCCAAATCACCCCCAATTCTAGAGGCCACTGTCAGATTTAATACTCCCTGCCTTGATTGGCTCTCCGACGAAGCCGTCTGGGTCCCACAGTGGCCTCTATCAAGGGAGAAACTTAGAGCCCTCAAAGAACTTGTAAAGGAGCAGCTGTCTTTACAACACATCTTCCCCTCCCGCAGTCCATGGAACATCCCTGTGTTTGATATAAAAAAGAGCTCAGGAGGGGTGGAGGCTATTACAAGATCTGAGGGCAATTAATAAAACCATGTGAATCTGGGGCTCCCCAGCAAATGGGGTTACCTGTGGAAAGCCGCGGCTTGTGGTGACAGCATTCGCCATTGCAAGATGGCGCTGGCATTCGGTGCTCCTCCAAGTAAACAAGTAAACCTCACATGTGCTATGGTAAAAGCGCGCCAAAGTCAAAGCCCATCCCGGGGTGTTTTGGCGGGCAATGAGTAAGCAGCCAATCAGAAATGAACACGCCGCTCCAAGGGTAAATAAGCAGTGCCTTTTCCGGGCCTGGGGTCTTCCTCCATATTCATTTGGAATAATCGTTTGCTGCAGAAGGATCCTGGTGTGTTGCCGTGTGTGTTCTTGCTGGCGAGATGATTGCACGTGTGCCACAAGTGGTGTGGAAACCCGGGAAAATTCACCATCGCCGGCGCCGAGAAGACCCCCGTTTATGGGAAGGGTTCAGAACTGCAGGACAAAGGTAAAGCTCTGAGAGGCATGTTTGGACTTGATCTATTTTGTCTCCCTGCCCAGGCGGCATTCGTTCTCTTCATTCTGGTTTTGCGGGATGAGAAATCCCACTTGACTGTAGCGGCTGGCCAGGGAGTGCTAGACGGATTACAGGCCAGCTGGTCAGAAACAGAGCAGCATAAGCGCTTAGGAGCTCAGAAAGAAAAAGGGAAAAAAGCATGTCTAAGAAAAAAAACCCTTCCAAAGACACACAGTCCGAGGAAGCGAAAGATGAGGGAAAGGACGCCCTGGGAGAGGAACGTAGGAAAGGAGAAAAAACCCCAGAAAAGAAACCTCTTTATCCGGTAAAGGAGCCGGAGGTTTTGGGGCTTGGTGGCTCTGAGTTGGAGGAGCTAACTTCCTCTGAGGCGGAGGACTTAGACGAAGAGACAGATGAAGAGAAAAGATGCCAGCCAGATGAGCAGTTGCCGCTGAAAAATCAAAAGCAAAGGAAAACGGGAGATAGGAGCCGCATGGCCTCTCGGCCTGTCGCGCTCTCCCAACCTAATGTTCCTGGTGCACTTCTGCCTTATGCGGACAAGCACTGCTCAGACTCCTTCCTTTCAGAGGAAGACACAAGTAGGATGTTACAAGCCTTTCCAGTATTTGAGGACGCGGGGGGAGGCCATGTCCACGCACCTGTAGAATATGCCTCTATCAAAGAACTTGCTGAATCGGTTAACAAGTATGGAGTTGATGCTAATTTTACAGTTATGCAGCTTGAGAGATTTGCCACTATGGCAATGACTCCGAATGATTGGCAAAATACAGTAAAAGCTGCTCTCCCTAATATGGGACAGTATATAGAATGGAAAGCTTTATGACATGATGCTTCTCAAACAAGTTACATCTTGAATGAGAGAGAGAGAAAAGGTTCCAGAAAAACAGTTGCCCTCTCTCTGAGCTGTGTCAGCAAAAAGGAATGAAAAGGCTATTTCAGAGCTCATCTAGAAAAAGAAAGAAATTCGGTAGTCGTCCTGAATTTCTCTTTATTTAGCTCCTAGATGTCCTTCTTTGTTGTCTGCCCTTGGCACGCCAATGTCCACGTGTTTGTGTTTGTCTTTTGTTTCATTGTCTAAATGTTCTGTGTTTGTTACATGTTCAAAAGAAAAGATCGTTAAAACTGCTTGATTCAACCCTTGGGCTAGTTTAACTCTGTTTTAAAGGCAGTCTTAATTTACACAGCGGAGGCTGATAAGCTACCCTACACCTGTAGCTAAGAGTTGAGCTGAGCTGAAAAAGCCTTTTCAGGAATTGAAGTTGGCATAAGCTGCTTTTAAAAGAGACCAGTAGCTTTTTGGGTTTTATAAGGAAGCTAAGAGTTGTTTTGTCCTAGAAAAATCTCTGTGACAAGGTGCTTTTCTCTTGAAATTACAGCTAGAAAAAGCAACAAATTTTGTCTGGTCTAAATATATAAGATGCATAGCCACTTCATTGTTGTTTCTGATTAGTTTTAAAAGTATAAAAATGTTCTACATGTCTTGGTTATAGATTATTGGCTTAAATTATTGGGTGTGATTAGAAATTTACAACTTTGGTGACAGAAAGTTAGTTTAAAATGGTAACTCATGGTTGGAGTCATTCAAAAACCAGATGTATAAAAATAATATTTTAAAACTGTATCTCTTCAATGAGATTAAAAGTTGCTTCATACACTCATATATACGAATTGGCAGCAAAACTTTGTAACATAAAGGTAATCTACTTGGTGTTGATTTTAGAGAAAATAGATTGTTTAAATTGGTTTTGCTTTTGCTTCTCAAAACTAATGGTTATACTCTAATGTTACAAAAGAAATTTAAAAATTTATTTAAACTGCCAGTATTCCATTGGCTACAGTTGGCAGTTCAATTGTGAGTTTAGAATTCTTTGACTCACCCATGTTTATGGTTGAGAAGAGGGTAGAGGAGAGTTGCCTATTTTGTCAGGAAGAGATTACTTGATTTGGAGCTCAGATTGGAGTGATACTAGTAAAAATCATAGTGCCATGATGAATGCTCAGACAGGCACATAGACTGGGATCTTAACATGCTTCTAGGAGAGGGTCAGTGTGAAGGCAGTGTTAATCAAGTTGAACTGCCTACACAGCTCTCAGACCATAAAAGCAAAGACAGACTTAGATACATTCGTCTTTGCGATGAAATTGCACCCTCATACAATCAGGATCTGGCCATAGCTTACACAGAACCGTAGAGATAAAAGATGTTTTAAATGTGGAAATTTAGATAGTTTTTAAAGTGACTGTCCCAGGAACAAAGGCTTGAGCAACAGTCAGGTGACCAAGGTTACACGACAAACTTGTCCTTGGTGCAGGAAGGATAATCTTTGGGCCAGGCTTCAGGATATAGGCCAAGATTAAAGACATTTACATTTAAATTTAGGCTATATACAGAGTGGGTGCGGCAGAAGCTTGTATTTCAAACATTCCTTTTTTCCTGCCCTGCCTCTAGAAGGGTGTTTTCTAGAATTTGTTTATTGCCTTGTTTGTTCCTTAGGGAGGTGTCAGCCTCAGACTCAAAAGAAATTCAAAACAGCTTATGGGCCAGGAGTTAGAGATAATGAAACGTTAAACATTTAAATCTCTCAGTGTATATTATTCATTGTATATTTTGTTAGGTGATCTCTCTAAAGGAGTTTTTCTGTACATCTTTGCCCTAATACAATGAGCTTTAAGATTTTGGAGTACTTGTTGCTCCAGAAAAGATTCAAAGGCAGTATCTTTTCAATATCTGGGAATTCAATTGTGACACAGAAAATTTCCAATAAGAATGGAATAATTGGGGCTGGAGAGATGGCTCAGCCGTTAAAGGCTAGACTCACAACTAAAAATATTTAGAGTTCAATTCCCAGCAACCACATGGTGGCTCACAGCCATTTGTAGTGGGATCTAGTGCCATCTTCTGGCAACTGATGAAGGAGGAACAGCTTTGCTGAGAGTAGAGTAACCTGTTAGTTATCAGCAGATGCAGTATATGGACTGTGATCATTTGTTGGCTGTTTGCATTATTGCTACTCATGTGCTCACAACAGCCCTTTGGCAATACAAACACAGTTTAATTTAACCAGCTTACACTTCTCAAAAGTTTGGACAATTTTTTCGCCAAATGGAGGTGACCCATCTGACGGGCCTCCCTTATAACCCTCAAGGACAAGACATTATAGAATGGGCTCATCGCACTCTTAAGTCTTATCTAATTAAAACAAAAATGGGGAGTCGAGGAGGCCCTACCCTAAGTGCCACGAGTCTCCGTTTCTATAGCACCTTTTACCCTCAATATTTTAATTCTGGACAGTCAGGACCATTCAGCTGCTGACCGTCACTGTTTAGAGCCTGACAGGCCAAAAGAGATGGTCAAATGGAAGGATGTCTTGACCGGACAATGAAAAGGCCCGGATCCTATTTTAATAAGAGCCAGGGGAGTGGTTTGTGTTTTCTGCAGGAAGAAGACAACCCGTTTTGGCTACCAGAGCGACTGACGCGACGACTCGCGATATTAGAAGATGACACCCAGGCGGACCCTCCAAACTCTGATGACAGCCCTCGTGCTGATCCAAGGGATACAGGTTCCTAGTATATTGGGGGAACAATGATGGGCCATATTATCTGCCTTTCCAAAACCCATACCAGTCAGACATAATGTAGCTAATCTGTCCAGGAAATTGTCTCAATATCTTGCAGGAAATTGGTCAGAAAACTTCAATGAGACACTCAAAAAATTGAGAGTGGCTGTGGTGGCCATCAACTCGATGCGCTTGGATCTGTCCCTGACTGAGGGACTCTCCTCCTGGATCTCTTCAGCTTTCTCCTTCTTTTAATAGTGGGTGGGAGTAGGTCTATTTGGTATGCCCTAGATTGCGGATTAGTGTTCATGCTTTGGTTGGTTTGCAAGCTCAGAGCTAGACAAAAATGTGACAAGGTCGTTATTACCCAAGCACTTACAGCCCTAGAACAAGGCTCATCTCCTGAAATTTGGTTATCCATGATTAAAGAAATAGCCAGTAGACAGATTCCTCAGCCGTTGTACCCCAAGGGATTTGCCCATTGCACTGGGTCGGTGAGGAGTCTTGGCCTGGCTGGTCCTTGTCTGTGTAGCTGTGGTACCTGAATTTGAGGCAAACAGCCCTTGCACCCCTGGGAGATGGCTCCATTGCACAGGGACGGGTGTTTGCATCTCTCTCTGTTTCCCCTAGCCCTTGCACCCAGAGGACTTGTTTCCATTGCACCTGGTAGGGGAAGGGAGACTGTCTTAAACTATCAGTCCTTGATCGCTTATTCCCCCAAGATGGAATTTGCTTGACCGGGCTTGAGTTTGAGTCATGATTGGTACCACGCTAGACAGGCCAAGGACAGCTCCATCTTTTCGTCTCCAGGCCAGCTGCCATTGGTCCCAACGACGGGAATAGGTTGATGCCATATGCCAGAGGTACACCATGAGCTGTGAGTTTACCCCATGATGGGCATTGCGAGTGGCCACAACCTGGGGCGCACATTCTGAGAATGTCAGGTGTGGGTGCGCGACCCTAGTAGCCTAAGACAGGGAGCTCACCATTCTTTGGTGCTGGCTATGGAAGAACGCCAACTAGCCTAAGACACGGGACATTGGCCAGTGCTTGTGATTCTTAATTATAACAAAAAGGGGGAGATGTGGAAAGCCGCGGCTTGTGGTGACAGCATTCACCATTGCAAGATGGCGGTGGCATCCGGTGCTCCTCCAAGTAAACAAGTAAACCGCGCATGTGCAATGGTAAAAGCACGCCAAAGTCAAAGCCCATCCCGGGGCGTTTTGGCGGGCAACGAGTAAGCAGCCAATCAGAAATGAACACGCCGCTCCAAGGGTATATAAGCAGTGCCTTTTCCAGGCCTGGGGTCTTCCTCCATATTCATTTGGAATAACGTTTGCTGCGGAAGGATCCTGGTGTGTTGCCGTGTGTGTTCTTGCTGGCCAGACGATTGCACGCATGCCACAGTTACCCCACATCTCAGCCATTCATGCCAATGTTCCCCTATTAGCAGTAGACATAAACGACTGTTTTTTCATCCCTCTCCACCCCCAGGACTGTGAATGCTTTGCATTCTCAGTGCCCCCCATTAACAATTCTGGCCCAGCCTCATGATATGAATGGACTGTTCTTCCCCAGGGAATGGCTAAGAGTCCTACGATTTGCCAGGAGGCTGTAGCCACTGCATTAAAACCCTATTTGGACAAAGGACTCAATGTTTATCATTACATAGATGACGTTCTTTTATGGAGGGACGAGTCTACCTCCCCCTCCCAACTTAAAGACCAGCTAATACCTTCCTTATCTGCCCTAGTATTCAAAAATAGCCCCTCACAAAATCCAACTTATTCTTCCCATTGCATTTTTAGGGACAGAGATCTCCCTTACTTCAATACACCCCCTCAAACCCATCCTTTCCTTCCCTCAAAAAAATTAACTCTTGCCTCCCTCCATAGCTTTTTGGGCAACCTTAACTGGCTTCGACTCTGGCCAGCTTGTGGGAAGTAGTATATCACTGCTGCAGCTGCCCTCTTCCCCCATCAGTAAATATTGAGGGGATCCTGCTATGGGCTCTCTGGAGAATAGTTTGGGGGGTAGTCATCATAACAGACATTCCTACCAGCACCCTTCAACCCCTCTTTAACCTCCTGAAAGGAGATAAAAGTCCCTCCTCCCCAAGGACACTGTTCCCACAAGCTGTCCAAGCCCTAAAATCTGTCAATTCAGCCCTAAAAGATATGGCTCTTGCTAGATATGACTCAGGAATACCTGTACATCTCCTTATCTTTAAGTCCTCCCCCACCCTTGTAGGAGCCCTTTACCAGCCACAGGGGGTGCTGGAATGGCTCCATACCCCGATGGGTGGTGCACCCAGAGTTTTAAATGAAGTGGATGCACTCACCAATATGATTAAAAATTGCAGGGATAGAGCCCGACAAACCCTAGGAAAAGAACCTCATGTTCTTGTCACCCCCTTCTCCCTCTCCGATGTTCAGTGGCTAATCAAAAATCATTCCCACTTCCCTATCAGCTTAATAGGGTTTCCAGGACAAATTGACAATCATTATCCTAGTAAAAAATGGGCCTCTGCCCTCCCTCTGTTATGATGAATACCCCCCAAACTATTCTCCAGAGAGCCCATAGCAGGAGCCCCCTCAATATTTACTGATGGGGCAAAGACGGGAGCTGCAGCAGTATTATACTACTTCCCTGAAGATGAGCCTCCTATCCTCTGGTTCAAAGAGCTCCCACACCACTCCCCCCAATATAAAGAACTATATGTCATTTACCTAGCTCTAAAAGAAGTCAAGGGCCTCCTTAACCTCTTTTCAGACAGTGTATATGCTGTCAATTTGCTCCCCTGGTTGTCGAGATCATTTGTCAAACTAGATGACAACCCACTCTCCTCTCTACTCATGCAGGTCTCCGCCCTCCTACAGGAAAGAGCCTCCCTCATCTATATCCAGCACATCCAATCTCACAGTCCCCTTCCAGGTCCTATATCTGAGGGAAATGCACTCACTGACCAAACTGCCTCAACAGGGACATTCATAGCCTTTACTGAGCAACCAGACCAATTTCATTCACCCACATATACAAATCTAAAGGGGCTTCATGCTCACTTCCCCCACATCCCCCTTGCTCAGCTCCAAAGCATATTAAAAACATGTTCCTCGTGTGCTTCCCTTATTACCACCCCAGCTTTACAAACCATGGGCACTAATCCCTGAGGCCTCAAATCTAATGCCTTAATGCAAATTGATGTTACCCATGTTCCCCAATTCGGTAGACAAAAATATGTTTTTGTCACCATAGATACTTACTCAGATTTTATACGGGATACAGCCCAGACAGGTGAAAACTCAAAAAGGTTAATTTTTTATATGCTCTCTATCTTTGCCATCATGGGCGTTCCTCAACAGATAAAAACTGACAATGGCCCCACCTTCACTAGCGCTCAATGTAAAGTAAAGCCTTCTGCGCACGCTGGGAAATTGATCATCATACAGGAATTCCCAACAACCCTCAGGGCCAAGGAATAATAGAAAGAACACACCAGACCCTAAGGCCAAACTCCTAAAACAACAAACCACAGGTGTGGAAATGTGGTAAGCCTGAAAGAATTAAGAAAAGGATAGTCAATGTGTTCAAACCACACATAAAAATCACAACTATAAAGATTAAAAATAACAATTATTAATGAAGGTGTCTAGTTAGGTTAAACTGAATATAGTTTCTTGAAAATCAATGTATAGGTGGCCTGCTCCTGTGGAGATACTGAATCCTGAGCCATCCTAGAGGAGCCACTGCACTCAGAGCTGTGGGTAAGAACCCTATCTCACTCCCTATGCCACAGAGTTACATCTGGGAGCCAGGGACCCTCAGGACCCACCAGCTACCCAAACCCCGCCCCTCCAGAATTCCACTTCCCTTCCACCCCTGCCTGGTCCTTTTGGCTGGGGCAGACATATAGCTGGTCTGCTCCTACGGAGATACTGATCCATCCTAGAGGAGTCACTGCACTCAGAGCAGCAGAGGAGCCATTGCACTCAGAGAAGCAGACACCTAGCTGGTTTGCACTTATGGAGACATTGTATCCTGAGCCATTCTAGAGGAACCACTGCACCCAGAGCAAAAGGATTTCCAGATCCCAGAGGTGGCCTGAGTCCCAGGAGTTCTTTCACCAAGGAGAATAGGATCATAAGACCACAGAGACCTATGGACTCTGAGGAGCTCTGACACAAGCAAGATAATTGGAAATACAGACTCCAGTCTTACACAGTGAGGGGAGGTAACACTAGAGTTAACCAGATGGTGAAAGGCAAGCACAAGAACATAAGCAACAAAACCCAAAGTTTCTTGGCATCATCAATACCCAGTTTTCCCAACATAGAAAGCCCTGGACACCCCATCACACCGGAAAAGCAGGATTCAGACTAGACCAGAAAAGAAATACCTCCAGTCATATAATAATCAAAACATCAAATGTACAAAACAAAGAAAAAATACTAAAAGCAGTAAAGGAAAAAGGTCAAGTAACATAAAAAGGCAGACCTATAAGTATTACACCAGACTTCTCACCAGAGACTATAAAACCCAGAAGAGCCTGGACTGACATCATACACAGCCTAGGAGAACACAAATACCAGCCCAGACTACTTTACCCAGCAAAACCCTCAATCACTATAGATGGTGAAAGCAAGTTATTCCATGACAAAACTAAATTTTCACAATATTGTCCCACAAACCCAGCAATTCAAAGGATAATTGATGGAAAACTCCAACACAAGGAGGGAAACTACAACCTAGAAAAAAGCAAGGAAGTAATCTTCCAACAACCCCAAAAGAAGATAGCTATACAAACATAATTTTACCTCTAATAACAAAAATGACAGGAAGCCACAATCATTTTTCCTTAATATCTCTTAACATCAATGGACTCAATTCCCCAATAAAAAGACGCAGACTATCACACTAGATATACAAACAGGACCCAGAATTTTGCTACATACAAGAAACGCACCTCAGGGACAAAGACAGACACTACCTCAGAATAAAAGGATGGAAAACAGTTTTCCAAGAAAGTGGTCCCAAGAAACAAGCTGGAGTCGCCATTCTAATATCAAGTAAAATCGACTTTCATCCAGAAGTAATCAAAAAAGATAAGGAAGGACACTTTATACTTATCAAAGGAAAAATCTACCAAGGTGAACTCTCAATTCTGAACATCTATGCTCCAAATGCAAGGGCACCCACATACATAAAAGTAACTTTACTAAAGATCAAAACACACATTTCAACCTCACACAATAATAGTGGGGGATTTCAACACCCCACTCTCAGCAATGGACAGATGATAGAAACAGAAACTAAACTGAGACACTTTGAAATTAACAGAAGTTATGAACCAAATGGACTTAACAGATATCTATAGAACATTTCATCCTAAAACAAAAGAATATGGGCTGGAAAGATGGCTCAGTGGTTAAGAGCACTAGTTGTCCTTCAAGAGCACCAGCACCCACAAAACCCAGCACCTATATAATGGCTTACAGATGTCTGTAACTCCAGTCTCAGGGGATATAATGTCCTGTTACAGCCTCCTGGTGCATTGCATACATGCATACAAAATACCCATACACAAAAAATAAACAAGTAAATATTTGGGGAAAAAAAAAGGCCGGGTGGTGGTGGCACATGCCTTTAATCCCAGCACTTGGGAGGAAGAGGCAGGCAGATTTCTGAGTTCAAGGCCAGCCTGGTCTACCAAGTGAGTTCCAGGAAAGCCAGGGTATACAGAGAAACCCTATCTCGAAAAACAAACAAACAAACAAAACAAAACAAAACCTTTTTCTCAGTACCTCATGATACCTTCTCCAAAATAGACCATATAATTGGTCACAAAACAGGCATCTACTAATACAAAAAGATTGAAATAGTCCCTCGCATCTTATCAGATGACCAAGCACTAAGGCTGGTCTTTAATAATGACAATACCAATAGAAAATCCACAGGCATATGGAAACTGAATAACTCTCTACTCAGTGATGACTTGTTCAAGGAAGAAATAAAGAAAGAAATTAAAGGCTTTTTAGAATTTAATGAAAATGAGAACACATCGTACCAAAATTTGTGGGACTCCATGAAGGCAGTGCTAAGAGGAAAACTCATAGCTCTAAGGGCCTACAAAAAGAAACTGGAGAGAGCACACACTAACAACTTTGACAGCACAACTAAAAGCTCTAGAACAAAAAGAAGCAAATAAACCCAAGAGGAGTAGAAGGCAGGAAATAATCAAACTCAGGGCTGAAATCAACCAAATAGAAACAGAAAGAACAATACAAAATATCAACAAAACCAGAAGCTGGTTCTTTGTGAAAATCAACAACATAGATAAACCTTTAGCCAGATTAACCAGAGGGCACAGAGACAGTATCCAAATTAATAAAATTAGAGCTGAAAAGGGAGACACAACAACAGAAAATGAAGAAATTCAAAAAAATCATCATATCCTACTACAAAGGCCTATACTCAACGAAACTGGAAAACCTGGATGAAATGGACAACTTCCTAGACAGATTCCAGGTACCAAAGTTAAGTCAGGAGGAGATAAACCATCTAAACAGTCTCATAACCCCTAAGGAAATAGCAGCAGTCATTAAAGGTCTCCCCACCAAAAAAAAAGCCCAGGACCACATGGTTTTAGTGCTGAATTCTACCAGACCTTCAAGGAAGTCGTAATACCAATTCTCTTCAAACTATTCCACAAAATAGAAACAGAAGGAACACTACCAAATTCATTCTATGAAGCTACAATTACACTCATACCCAAACCTCACAAAGACCCAACAAAGAAAGAGATCTTCAGACCAATCTCCCTTATGAACATCAATGCAAAAATACTCAATAAAATTCTAGCAAACTGAATTCAAGAACACATCAAAACAATCATCCATCATGATCAAGTTGGTTTTATCTCAGGAATGTAGGGATGGTTCAATATTCAGAAATCCATCAACATATTCCACTATATAAACAAAGTCAAAGAAAAAAACACATGATGATCTCACTAGATGCTGAGAAAACATTTGACAAAATTCAACATGCCTTCATGGTAAAAGTCTTGGAAAGATCAGGAATTCAATGCCCATACCTAAATATTGTAAAAGCAATTTACAGCAAACAAGTAGCCAACATCAAACTAAATGGAGAGAAATTTGAAGCAATCCCACTAAGATCAGGGACTAGACAAGGCTGCCCACTTTCTCCCTAACTATTCAATATAGTACTAGAAGTAATAGCCAGAGCAATTAGACAACAAAAAAGAAGTCAAAGGGATACAAATAGGAAAGGAAGAATTCAAAATATCACTATTTGCAGATGATATGATAGTATACTTAAGTGACCCCAAAACTTCCACCAGATAATCCTTAACCTGATAAACAACTTCAGCCAAGTGGCTGGTTATAACATCTACTCAACCAGATCAGTAGCCTTCCTCTACATGAAAGATAAACAGATTGAAAAATAAATTAGTAAAAATGAAACGCTTCACAATAGTCACAAATAATATAAAATACCTTGGTGTGAACCTAACCAAGCAAGTGAAAGACCTGTATGACAAGAACTTCAAGTCCCTGAAGAAAGAAATCGAAGAAGATCACAAAAGATGGAAAGATCTCCCATGCTCATGGATTGGTAGGATTACTATAATAAAAATGGCCATCTTGCCAAAAGCAATCTACAGATTCAATGCAATTCCCATTAAAATCGCAATGCAATTCTTCACAGAGTTAGAAAAGGAAATCCTCAAATTCATCTGGAATAACAAAAAACCCAGGATAGCGAAAACTATTCTCAACAATAAAATAACTTCTGGAGGAATCACCACCTCTGACCACAAGCTGTACTACAGAGCAATAGTGATAAAAACTACATGTTATTTGTACAGAGACAGGCAGGAAGATCAATGGAATAGAATTGAAGACCCAGAAATGAAACCACACACCTATGGTCACTTGATCTTTGACACAGGAGCCAAAACTGTCCAGTGAAAAAAGGACAGCATTTTCAACAAATGGTGCTGGTTCAACTGGAGGACAACATATAGAAGAGTGCAAATTGATCCATTCTTATCTCCTTGTACAAAGCTCAAGTCTAAATGCATAAAGGACCGCCACATAAAACCAGATACACTGAAACTAACAGAAGAGAAGGTGGGGAAGAACCTTGAATACTTGGGGACAGAGGAAAAGTTCCTGAACAGAACACCAATGGCATATGCTTTAAGATCAAGAATTGACAAATGGGACTTCATAAAATTGCAAAGTTTCTGTAAGGCAAAGAACATTGTTAATAGGACAAAACAACAACCAACAAATTGGGAAAAGATCTTTACCAATCCTACATCTGATAGAGGGCTAATATCCAATATATACAAAGATCTCAAGAAATTAGAAATATGAAATGTAAATAAAACATCCAATTAAAAAAAAAAGAAAGGACAGGAAATCACAGTGTAACCAGAGAATGCAAAATTAGAAGAATATAAACAAGATCCATTTGTAAATTTCTGCCAGCCTTTTAGGTTTATGGTAGTCCTTTATGGGAAAAAAATGATGATAACCATACCTGGTTGTTACATTTTTTTTATAGCTCAGTATCTATGATTTTACGTATTATTACCATTATCTGTAATTATTAAATGATCATGAAACAACATGATTGATTGACTTTTATGTGAATTTCAAAGTGAACATTATACTTGAAAAAAATCAAAAAGAAGCTTAATTTATTTTTTCCTTTACAAATATACCCTTACCCAAAAGACATGTTCTAATGTTTAACATAAAATTTATGAATATTATCAACTAAACTTCTAACCAGTCTTTTTCAGAACTAGAGATGCTGTTTTCAAAGATTCTCCATTTTGTGTAGCTATGCATTAAAAGTCAGAAAAAAGCTGAATGTATATATATATATATATATATATACATACACACAAACACACACACACACACACATCTGGATAAGGATAATATTTTGCTCGCACTTTAGATTTCTGAGCAAGAGGATGGAAATGAAAATGTGCTCACACGGTTTAGTCTTTTAAGATGTGGCTATAACTAAAACTGTCCAGTGGAAAAAGGACAGCATTTTCAACAAATGGTGCTGGTTCAACTGGAAGACAACATGTAGAAGAATGAAAATTGATCCATTCTTATCTCCTTGTACAAAGCTCAAGTCTATGTGGATAAAGGACCTCCACATAAAACCAGATACACTGAAACTAATAGAAGAGAAGGTGGGGAAAAGCCTCGAATACTTGGGCACAGGGGAAAAGTTCCTGAACAGAACTCCAATGGCATATGCTCTAAGATCGAGAATTGACAAATGGGACTTCATAAAATTGCAAAGTTTCTGTAAGGCAAAGGACACTGTCAATAGGACAAAACGACAACCAACAAATTGGGAAAAGATCTTTACCAATCCTTCATCTGATAGAGGGCTAATATCCAATATATACAAAGAACTCAAGAAATTAGACTCCAGACAACCAAATTACCCTATTAAAAAATGGGGTATAGAGCTTAACAAAGAATTTTCAACGGAAGAAACTCGAATGGCCGAGAAGCATCTAAAGAAATGTTCAGCATCCTTAGTCGTCAGGGAAATGCAAATCAAAACAACCCTGAGATTCCATCTCACACCAGTCAGAATGGCTAAGATTAAGAACTCAGGTGATAGTAGATGCTGGCGAGGGTGTGGAGAAAGAGGAACACTCCTCCATTGTTGGTGGGACTGCAAGATGGTGCAACCACTTTGGAAATCAGTCTGGCGGTTCCTCAGAAAATTGGACATAGCATTACCCGAGGATCCAGCTATACCACTCCTAGGCATATACCCAGAAGATGCTCGAACATATAACAAGGACATATGCTCAACTATGTTCATAGCAGCCTTATTTATAATAGCCAGGAGCTGGAAAGAACCCAGATGTCCTTCAACTGAGGAATGGATTCAAAAAATGTGGTATATTTACACAATGGAGTATTACTCAGCTATTAAAAACAATGAATTTGAGAGGTTCCTAGGTAAATGGATGGAACTAGAAATTATCATCCTGAGTGAGGTAAGCCAATCACAAAAGAAGACACATGGTATTCACTCACTGATTATTGGATATTAGCCTAGAACCTTGAAATGCCCAAGATGCAACTCACAGGCCACATGAAGCCCATAAAGAAGGAAGACCAAGTGAGGGTGATTCGGTCCTTCTTAGAAGGAGCAACAAAATACTCAAGGGAGCAAATATGGAGACAAAGTGAGGGACAGAAACTGAAGGAGGGGCCGTCTCAAGACCACCCCACCTGAGTATCTATCCCATGTGCAATCACCAAAGGTAGATGCTGATGTGGAAGACAGGAAGTGCATGCTGATAAGAGCCTGATATGGATATCTCCTCAGAGGCCTTCAAGAGTCAGACATATTCAGAGGCAGATGCTCACAACTAGCCATTGAACTGATCATGGGGTTCTCAATGGAGGAGTTAGAGTGAAGACTGAAGGAGCTGAAAGGGTTTGTGGCACCATGAGGAGAGCAACAATACCAACCAACCACAGCTCCCAGGGTCTAAACCACCAGCCTGGGAGCACTTAGGGGGGGATCCAGGGCTTCAGCTGAATATGTAAAAGTGGAGGGCCCTGCTGGGCATAGGTGGAAGAAGAGAACCTTGACCTCATGAAGGCTGGATGCCCCAGGGGGTGGGAATTTTGAGGGTGGGGAGGTGGGAGTGGGGGGGGTGTAGATAGAGGTTACATCCACAGAGAAGAAGGAGGAGGGGCGAGGGGATTGGAGGTTCCGAGGGGGTGGTGGGGGATGGGGTAAGGGGACAACATAGGAAATGTAAATAAATCATCCAATAAAAAAAAAAAAAAAAAAAAAAAAAAAAAAAAAAAAAAAAAAAAAAAGATGTGGCTATAAGTCATAAGAAGTTCACAGGTTATCTATGACAAGTGTGTGTAGTTATTAATCCATGAATCTCACTTTCTATCATACTTCCTCAGATAGTGAACCAAAAGAGTGTAAACTATAAAACCTACAGATAAAGAATTGTTGGGAGATTACAAATAATTGATCTCCACTCCTTATGGCATTAAAATGATAATATAACGTTTCTGATCTATGGGTATGTCATTTTTTTTTCTTTCTGTTTATGTCAGATTCTCTGTTTCTACTTAGTTTTCTTTTCTCACTTAGATATTTCTAAAGTAATAGTATAAGAAACTAGAATTTACAAAAGCATTTCTTTTTAGAAACAGCCATGCCTGAGCAACTCACAGACATTTTTGAAACCAAATGATTAGTTGTAGAACAAATTACCATAATTAAACTGAATTATAAACAATATGGGAGCTGGTTTTACAAAATAGAATTTTTATATTAGCAAAATTTAATTGAACCCTATATGAAGACAAATTTTCAATATTTTTCTTCCTCCTCTATTATTCATTACATTTGAATTCTCTGACAAAAAAATTACAGTGTAAAGAAATTGATATTACAAATTTATGAAAGCAACATTTTTAATGGCAAGTTAACAACAAATATCTTCATAATAATATTACTTGTCATTGATAAATAATGGAACCATTTTATTCCTTCCCTTCATCAAGAAGTAGTACCATGGGCCACAATCAAGGACACTAGCTGTTTACCAGACATGAAATAATTCCAACCTAATCTGTTATGAGTGATTCAATGAACTCCAAAATAATGGGTCAGCTAAACTTATTCCAAATTCACTGGTCTAGCTGTTTAAAAAGTGATGAATATTCAGAACTACTGAGATATCAAAATGAATAATTAATGGGTTTATTATATAATAGCTGTAGACTGCACATATATTTAAGATTGGCATATACCCTGGAAATACACAGAATTAAGAAACTCATTAAGAAAAAAACAAACATCTAAATAAATAATTTAAATTAAATTATTCAGTGAGAAAAGGCACTTGCAGGAAAGCCCCAGGACTTGAGTTCAATCCCTGGAGTCCACATAATGGAACTAGAGAAATGACTCCTTAACCTGTCCTCTGAACTCCACATACGTGAAACGACACAAAGGAGAAATTCATAATCACAAACATACAAACACACAATATATAAATACAAGCTTTTTAAATTGGTATAATAAAAAGCTACCTTCTTGTTTAGTCTCTTTGAAGACTCACAACAACTTTACAGTACTAATATATGTTATTTCTGTTGCTTTAACCAAGTAGTTAGTGATATCTGATTTTTAGCATACATATGTATATAAATATGAGATGAAATGCCAATATCGCTTCACAATAATGTAGTCTTACAATAATTACATTATTCTCCTCAAGAGAAAAGAACTCCCATCACTAAATTACTTAAAGTTTTGCTTCCTCAACACGTATCTACAACAGGAATTAAATCATAATAAGAGTTTGGTAGAGATAAAGCATGTTGAAAGTGAAGATACTTCCAAGAAATAGATCATTAAAATAATGTGGAAGGTATAACAGGAATGCATAGAAAGAATTTCTTATTACGACCAAAGTTATTCAAGGAAGCCTTATATTCAGAAAGTAATACAATTGAGACAAATATGAAAGGTGAATGAAAAAATGGACTAAAAAGATGATTAAAGAAAAAAAAACATTGCAATAATGTGGGTCTTTTCTATGTCCATTCCAGCTCCTGAATAATGACACAGAGTCTTATATTTATTTAACAGCTTTTAGCCTTATGCTAGGCCTGTTTCCCATAAAAACATAATTCAATAATCTTGTTTATATTAATTTAAGTTCTACCATTTGTCTGTTTCATTACCTCTCCTCAGTTTCTTACTCCTGACTTCCCCTGCACCGTTCTCCTTAACCAAGTTTCACTCAGCCAGATGTCCCATGTTACATATGCTATAGGCCATAGTCGTTTTTATTTTAACCAATCAGAAGGTGACTTAGGCAGGAAAGGTTAGGCAGAGACACTTATTCTCAAAGTGTACAAAAAATATCACCTTAACATTCTACAGAGGCCTAATGAATAACAAAGGTAAAATTATGTTTAGTTATATTTTTATTTGAAGAATGAATTATCTGGTGATGCTAAATTGCTACAAATAAGAATATGTTGTTCTAGGGTGAAAGCAAATTTGCAAAAAAGTTTTATTTTAGATAGCAAAGAGAAAACCAATATATTAAGCAAAGTAAATTGTACAATAACTCATTTAACAGTTTAGAAAATAATTTGAAAGAAAATGATGTTTTAAACTTTTATTGTTATTTTAGTTTTCACTGTAATTGACATGAAACTTACACATATTTATAAAGATAAATGACAGATATAAAAATACATTGAGGTAGGAGCAATTATTTTAAAGTTTCCATAGCTTTAAATATTTACTTTTTATTTTATTTTTTTAATTTTTTATTGGATATTTTATCTATTTACATTTCAAATGTTATCCCCTTCCCCCATTCCCCAACAGAAACCCAATATCCCATCCCCTCCTTTCTGCTTCTGTGAGGTTGTGTCCCCACCCACGCACCCACTCCCACCTCTCCGCCCTTGAATTCCCCCCACACTGGGGAATCCAGCTTTCACATGACCAAGGATCTCCTCTCCCACCTATGCCTGACAAGGCCATCCTCTCCTACATGTACAGCTGGAGCCATGGGTCCTTCCCTATGTGCTCCCGGGCTGGTGATTTAGACCCTGGAGCTCTGGTTGGTTAAAAATGACTTATGTTCTCTTCTCAGAAGCATTAGCTTTAATAGTAAACTCAAAGGAAGAATAATGTTAACTTATGGAACTATCCTTAGGTAACTTGGAACAAAATCATAGAAGATTTATGTTTATTAAAAATGAATAAGATAAGGCTAGACAATTGGCTCAGTGCTTAGCAATTCATACTGCTTTTGTAGACTTACATTTAGGTCCTTGGTTATAAGATAAGTGTGTGGAAATTAATGACCAGATTTAAAAACATAGTTCTTTTTTCTGTATGTAAAGTAAGCCTGGAACAAATTGTATCAGAAATGGAGTATAGTCCTACACTACATAAACTTATTTCACTTAGCTATCAACTACATGTGTTACAGAGATACCATAGTATTGCATTGCTTAATGACAGTACAGTCATATTAGTTCATATAAAGAAACTATATTGTTTGCATAATGACAAAATCAACATCACTTGAAGTTGTGTCTCTCAGAACATAACCCTCTAATTGAGTCACATAAGATGGTAAATTTGTCATAACAAAAACACTCACAAAAACAGACATAAACTATGTCTAAGCCAAGACAAAAAAATTTATGAATGTATAACTCATAAAAAACTCAAGGCATTTGAAGTTATACCATGGAAAATGTAGGTGGGAAATTTTGCTGATAAGCTTCAAATATTGCATACATGATAACAAGTATAAAAGAGCCTTCTAGAGGGCAGGGATAGGGGCCACCACAGAGAGAAGGGAATAGAAAATCCTCTTAGAAATCACAACTGTAGAGTCATGTAGTCAGCTTACAGCACTGATATGCTATGACATTTTTGCAGTCTCTGTTTTATGAGGTTTGAATAAGATAAGAATAAGATAAGAATTAGTAACCGTAAATTGTATTGATCTTTCTAAACAAAAGATTATATTTTATTGCTGTATTTATATTCTATCATTTAATATCAAGTAAGCATAAGTCAAATAGTGTGCTTGAAATAACAAGTGTATGAATCTGGGGGAGATGATGACCCATAATGTACAATGCTTAGATTTTGATACATATAATTATGATACATTAATATATAATTCTATTTTGATGAGTATTTAGACTGTTCCTCAAATTTATACATGTCTAAATTCTAATATGATTATATTTTCTTTTCCAATTTATATAGCAGATGACTACTCAAAATTCAAGCCTTTAACTTATTTTAAACATACTAAGTACTTTTAATCATTTAAAATGTACAAGTTACAAGGTATTTTTTGGGAAAGAGTTTGTAATATCTGTACTTTCTCATAAGTCTCACAATGGCATAGTCATTTTCTAAATTATTTACACCTCTTAAGGGTATATTATTATATTCTTTTCTTTTTTAAAAAAATAAATGTTCCTTAATAATTAATAGAATATATTTTTGTCATAACATTTCAAAACTCCAAATTCCTCCCAGATATTTTTACTCTCCATACACACAAAACTTCATTTTTTACAAAATAATCCCACAAAAATCATGGAATCCAGTTTGGTTTGGCCAATTACTTTTGAGCATGGATACTGTGCAGAAATGTGGTTGATATTCCCGGTGTCACTGGAGTGAAGAAAACTGATTTTCCTTGTCCTAGCAGCTATTTGTAGAAAATAAATTCTTGATTAGGAACATGACTTTGTGTCCCTCTTCTCTCCTTGGTGTTTTGATTTTTGTCTGTCATGAGTTTGTTTGTGCTCTCACAATCTTGGTGAGTTCACATGGGCTGTGCATCTGCCCTGTTATATGTGAAAATGCTATCTCACAAAATCTAGCTCTTAAAATCTTCTGCATGATCCCTGAATGTTAGGGTGAGAAGTGTGGTAAATATATGAATATTGTAATTAGGGTCAAGCACTCAAAAAAATCTCCCACTTCTCTGCACCATGTTACCCACTTGTGAGTCTCTGTGTTAATAACCATCTATTGCAAATGGTGTCCCTGATGAAATATGAAAAATATATTGATTAAATACATTACTAAGATTCCTTTTATGACTGTGCTCATTTATTAAATTAATGATAAAAGTTTTTTTCTCTAACAACTATAACCTAACTAGTCAAAGGTTCTTGGCATCATGGACTAGGCCTTAAATTTAATAAAATATGTATTTGGTTATTTCTCTAATGTCCATAAAACTAATGCACCAGTGGGAATTCAATGTTATTTTTCTTGTTGTTTAATGTTATTTTCTTTGTTTATACTTGAATCCCAGTGCTTCTATGTAATCAAATTTTTTGAATGAGATTGAGATGAAAATGATTTGTTCTAAAATAGACAAAATAATGCTCCGTTTTAATCAAGAACAGGGAGAGGAACATTAATTAATTAATTAATTAATGTATTATTTATATGCAAATGCTCATTCATGTATGGGCTGGAGTGAATACCACTCTGAGTGTGTGAAGTGTTTTGCAAGCCAGAGAGGTCTGTTCTTTCCTCTTGGATGGAATATTCTTATAATGGTGAGTAGATTAATTTTCTAAGTGTTTACGAAATGTTGCTTGTCATGAGACATAAAGGTACAGGGACCCTGGGAACAGAGCTATGTGTAAGTTTTGGAGTATTTATTTTGTGTATATTTTTAATTCAATATCATTGAGAATCATTGTAAATATTTCATATTGTTGCTTGGCAAAATACTTTTATTTTCCTTATTGTTATACTTCTATTTGGAATAATTTTATTTCTTATTGAAGAACATGATTTAATATTTCCTTTAATGCCAATCTTGGGAACCATCTTCTCCTAAGTATCTTAAATTGTCTCTGAAAATTATTTTGTTTATTTATTTTAAATTACTGTGAATCCATACAATTTAACTGTATTTGTTATTATTCTTCAGAATTTTAAATAGCTCATTCTATTTTCTTTCCATTATTATTCTGTTTCTGTAAAAATGGAAGCTTTCAGTCCTGTTAATGTGTTTTCTTTAAGTAACTCCAATGTTATCCTTTAAGGTCTATTGTATTATCTGAGTGGTATAACTTGTATTTTTTCCTTTGAATTCATAAATTTTGGAAATTTTAAGTATCTTAAGTTACTTTGAGAACATTTTCTCAATAACTTTAAATATTCTTTTGGCTATATTTTATCACACCTTTCATAGACACTTTAAAGATCTTCCCTCAATACACAGGATGTATACACATGAGGAGAGGCCTACTACTTCCCGGTTTGTCTTTGCCTTTTTCTGTGATAAATACTTGACAGAGGTAACTTAATATCATCAAGACACTCTCTCTTGTGCTCTATCTATTTATTACTTTCATTTTCTGTGCATATAAATAAATAAATAAATAAATAAATAAATAAATAAATAAAGTAAACCTGGCAAAAAGCAAGAAAAAGTATGAAGGAAGGGATCATTTGGTTTATTGTTTGAGGGAATACATTCTAACATTGAACAAAGGCATGGCAGGAAGAAACAGAAAATGCAAAAGAAGAAAGACTGAATAAGTTCATGGGCAACCTCCATTGACCTACAAAGCACCCACATTTTGGTCTTCCTCCTTCTTCTTGAGTTTCATGTGGTCTATATGTTGTGTCTTAGGTATTGTGAGCTTTTGGGCTAATATCCACTTATCAATGAGTGCATACCATGTATGTTCTTTTGAGATTGGGTCACCTCACTCAAGATGATATTTTCCACCTCCATCAATTTCCCTAAGGATTTCATGAATTCATTGTTTTTAATAGCTGTTTAGTACTCCATTGTATAAATGTACCACATTTTCACATTCTTCTATTGAAGGGCATCTGGGTTCTTTCCAACTTCTAGCTATTATAAATAAGGCTGCTATGAACATAGTGGAGCATGTGTCCCTGTTGTATGTTGAAACATCTTTTGGGTATATGCCCAGGAGTGGTATAGCTGGGTCCTCAGGTAACACTATGTTCAATTTTCTGAGATACCACCAGACTGCTTTCCATAGTGGTTGTACCAGTTTACAGTCCCACCAACAGTGGAGGAGTGTTACTTTTTTTCCACATCATCGCTAACATCTGCTGTCACCTGTGTTTTTGATCTTAGCCCTTCTGACTGGTGTGAGGTGGAATCTCAGTGTTGTTTCATTTGCATTTCCCTGATGACCAGGGATGCTGAACACTTCTTTAGGTGCTTTTCAACCATTTGAGCTTCCTCAGTTGAGAATTCTTTGTTCAGCTCTGTGCTCCATTTTTTAATAGGTTTCTTTGATTGTCTAGAGTCTAATTTCCTCAGTTCTTTGTATACCTTGAATATTAGCCATTTATTAGATGTAGGGTTGGTGAAGATCTTTTCCCAAAGTGTTGGTTGCCGCTTTGTCTTATTGACTGTTTCCTTTGCTTTACAGAAACTTTGCAGTTTTATGAGGTCCCATTTGTCAATTCTTGATCTTAGAGCACAAGCCATTGGTGTTCTGTTCAGGAACTTTTCCCCAGTGCCCATGTGTTCGAGGCTTTTTCCCAGTTTCTCTTCTATTAGTTTCAGTGTGGCTGGTTATAGGTGGAGGTCCTTGATCCACTTGGAATTGAGCTTTGTACAAGGAGATAAGTATGGATCAATTTGCATTCTTCTATATGCTGACCTCCAGTTGGACCAGCATCATTTGTTGAAAATGCTCTTTTTTCCACTGGCTGGTTTTAGCTCCTTTGTCAAAGATCAAGTGACCATAGGTATGGGGGTTCATTTCTGGGTCTTCTATTCTACTCCATTGGTCCTCCTGCCTGTCTCTGTTACAATACCACACAGTTTTTATCACTATTGCTTTGTAGTACAGCTTGAAGTCAGGGGTGGTGATTTCCCTAGAAGTTCTTTTATTGCTGAGAGTAGTTCTTATAAGAAGTTTTAACTTACAAATAAGTAGCTGGTAAATCCAAAGCAAATATCCCATACATTTATGAGTTCAGATAAGTGAACTTTGACTGTAAACCATCCAGTATGACTAAAACGCAGAGGGTTAAAACAAAGTAAGGAAATGATTGTCAAACACAAAAGCAATGAAGAAGTAGTTTATTACTCACAATCTATGAAAAATATTCAAAAGTGTAAACAAATTCTACATAATCAAAAACTGATCAAAGTTTAAGTGCAGGCAGCACATAAATTTTAAATACAGAATATATAAATTTGATAAAATACTTAGCATAATCTTGAAAATCAACAAAATAGAAGTCAGAATATCAGTGGTTAGAATGACACAAGATCCTTAATATTTGAATATATAAAAATATTGATTTAGTACACTGTACCCTGTAAGTATAGACATTTATATCAATATAATATTTACAAACAACAAAAGTCTAATGGCTAATGGAAGCAAATTGTTACTGTAGCACAAAAATGCTAAGATTACAAGTTGAATCCTAAAATTCCAGATTATTTCAAAAAGATGAATTGGTATTGAAGAGGAAGCTCAGCAGCTAAGAGCACTTGTAGGTCTTCCAGAAGACCCAAACTTTGTTTCCTGAACTCATATAATATCTCATCTGTAACTCCACTTCCAGGGGCTCCAAATATTCTCTTCTGGTCTCTAAGGGTACAAGGCGTGCAAGTGGTATATACACATGCATACAATCAGGAAAAGATACTCATATACATTAAAATCATTTTTAAAGGACAATAATTTATAAGAACATATTTCCAGGGCTGGAGAGATGGCTCAGAGGGTAAGAGCACTGGCAGCTTTCCCAGACGTACAGAGTTCAATTCCCAGCAACCTCATGATGGCTGATAACCACCTGTAATAAGCTCTGGTACCTTCTTCTGGTGGCCATGCATACATGCAGGCAGAAGACTAGATATATAGTAAATAAATAAATATTTTTAAAAGTATATTTTCATATATTTGCAAACCAGATATAATGCCATTTTCAAAGAAAACATTTTAAAGATTGAGTAGATGATGGACAGTCTTAATTGCCAGTAGATACAGAAGGAATTGAAAAGATGTCTTTGTGAGAAAAGAGGTTTTGAAATATTAGAAAAGTTACAGCAACCATATAAGAGAATATTGACATAATTTAATACATGCATCATAGCCCTGGTTCAGTACTGGTTTATTTTAGTACAAAAAATATGACTGGAATAAAAATAAAGTACCAAAGGCAATGTTTCTATATCTTTCTCAAAAGAATTTATCAAAGCAATTGAAACAGACTATCTTGCTTTGTAAAAAGCACATTGAGCTATCTCATTGACCCTTCTTTGGGATTTCTAAGAGTGAAGTTTTCTATATGTTTGTGCACTTTGATAACAATTGTAACAGTTGATGTTCTTCATATGATTATTAAGTAATTTAGAGTATTGGGTGCATTTAAGTTAATCTGTCTCCTAGGCATTGATTCATCCACTGAAATAAATATGACATTTAAGTTGATAATGTTGTGACCTTCAATATCAGATGTTACCTGCAAAGTGTTTCCATTTAAGGAATGCTACTTTCCTTAGGACTGGTGAAATCTAAGCCTATTTTAAAGCTCATAGAACCCAAAACTATTGTAAACTAATGATATATATGTGTTATGGATCTTATTGCTACAGAGTACTATTAGTATTAAGGAGTATTAATTTAAAGTAGCTTGGTGTCATCAGCTAAATAAAAGAATCCAAAGATATCTAAAGATATAATTTCCCTTTCTCTGGAAGATGTATTTGTACAAAAGGAGTCTGCATATACAGTTAAGCTAAAGATGATGAGATGTGGAGATTCTCTTGGATTATTCTGCTGGAATATGAGTATAGTCACAAATATCCTCTGATGAAAAGTCAGGAAGAGACTTAATATAGAAAAAGATGGTATGGTGACTACGGAGAAATGATACAACAAGAAGCTTAGAAAAGAAGATGATATGGCAGTCACTAAAAGCTCTAGGAGGCAAACATTGGGTTATTCCTAAGAATCTTCATAAGAACTGTGAAACAGTAAGGATTTTGCTATATGATTAATAATTCTGACTTTAAATGTATAGACAGGAAAACTGTGAGAGGATACCTTTCTGTTGTTTTAAGTCATCATGTCTGTGGTAAATCTATTAGGCCATCCATATAATATGAATACATTTGATTTTGTAAATTTTCACAAATCCAATCAAGGGCTCAGTGGTACATTTATTCTAGAAAATGGATGACTCTTCTCAAAACATAACGTTATTTTTATTTGATGCAGTTATTTTTCATGGAAAGCCAAAAGTATTTAAAGCAGATTTTTAAAATACTAAGTTTTCATCCAGCTCATAATTTTCTGGTAAGTTGATTCACAGTGGAAGATGTTATACCTCTCTATAGACTATGCCAACTGAAATTCAACACCAACTTTATTTTCTGATATTCATTATGTAGGAATATAGGATATTTGGTAGTGTATTGTATCATATGTAAATCCTCTGAGCTTTGCCTTAGGCTTTCCTGCTCATTCTTGAGTCTGACATTTTGCCTCTTAGACCAGTCAAATAAATACAACTTGCTTCACCTCACTAGCTGATTTTCTGAACACTGTTTGTCAATATAGTTGACTTCAGGAATTTCAGTGCAAGTCACTTATTTCAGCTCTCTTCTTCTTGTCACATTATATTCATGAATAATTGCAGCTATAAAGTTAGTTTGCTTTTTCTATTAGCCTGCTCGATGTGAGTTAATGAAACTGAATAGCACTAATATGGATTGTTCCAACTTGGAACATTAATGGGGATAGGATACTGAAATTAGCAAATAGGATCTTCGATTAGATGAAAGACCACAGGAAAAAAAGTGGAGTCAGAAATGAATAAACAACAATGAATTTTTAAAAGTATTTTGTGTAAAAACTCAAATTTTTACCTATTCCTGATAGTAGACATAGTAGTAAGGCCAACGGCTCAGAGGATAGTAGCACTGGGCCCTCTTTCAGAGGTCCTGAGTTCAATTTCTAACAACCACATGGTGACTCATAAACATCTATAATGAGATATTTTGCACTCTTCTGGCCTGCAGGCATATATGCAGGCAGAATGCTGTATACATAATCAAATCTTTTTAAGAAAAGAAAGAAGAATTCTTGAAATAAGAATGCAGAAAAGGAGAAATATTTTCACAAATACAATATCATGGCATTCTTTGAATATTAATCAATATTAAGTAGCCAGCCTAAAATATTTGTGGTCTGTATGAAGATAAATCTTTTGTTGGGATGGCCACAAAAAAGACAAGGCCATTATTTGTAGGTTATAACTTCTAGCATTGCCCTCTGTTCTCTGAAGCTAGAAGACAGTATTAGAATATTGGGCTGATAGTCACTCATGCATATAGAAAGAGCCATGTCTAACTAAAACTTTCAATTCATACTCAAGTGGAATAGAACTTCTGAGTTATAGGCAAATGGAATCTAAAATTTCAGGGGAATCTTAATAGGACTGAGTGTTTCATGTCTGTGTTCCATGCTAATTTCAGGTACTGTCAAAACTGAATAGAGAGAATGTCTTACCATGAGACATGTACATATGCAGCTTTGTTGTCAGATTAGAATTCATTTTGACTATACAATATACCTTCTTAAAATGTTTTAATTAAAGGTATAATATATTCTATATCTTTGCCAATTTCTAACCAACTTGTGAGAACATATAAGAACTTCTTTCCTCTATAGTTTACCACAAATAATATTATATACTTTCTAGGAATTTTAAGAGGCGTTATAAGGGTATCCTACATCTCGGCTTCTCTCCTTTCTAAGTACAAAGATAATATTTTCTTTAGAGAAACTTTTGCAAACTGTTATATACACTGGATTATAAACAGGTAGTCACAAAACCAAAACATATATTAGATGAATAAACTTACTAAGCCAAGAGAATATATATTTAATATTCACAAAACTATGTATTACAAATATATTTATATAATACATATACAACATTATATAATAATGAATTTATAAAATAAAATTTATGAAATAACAAGTATTAAATATGAGATTTATATGAGTTTTTCATAAATATTAATATTCAATTATAAGTATATATACCATATAAATGAAAAGTTAAAAAAAGACTCTTAGAAAGGTCAACAATTCACAAAGATGAACACAATCTTTCTATTGATGTGTAATATATTAAGATAGGCATTCTATTGCAAATGTGGATGCCCTTGCTTTTGGGACTTAGATGTTCAGAATTAGGATTTCCTCTTGGTAGTTTTTTTTTTTTTTTTATGAGGATGAAGTGTCCTTCCTTATCTACCTTGATAACATTTTTGTTGGAGATAAGAATGTCTACAGCAACTTCTTTGTTGAGACCATTTGCTTGGATTTTTTTTCCCCAGGCTTTTAGTCTGAGGTAATGTCTATCTTTGTTACTTTGTTACTTTATATGGAGCAAAATGCTAGTCCTTTTTAAGTATCCAGTCTGTTATCCTGTCTTTTTATTGGGGAACTGATGAGTCCATTGATGTGGAGAGATATTAAAGACCAATGATTGCTGGTTCCTGTTATTTTTGTTGTTAGAGGTGGAATTATGTTTGTGCGGTACTCTTCTTTTGGGGTTGTTGAGAGATGATAAAACCTTGGTTTTAGATAAATTTCCTTGGGTATAGTTTCCCTCCTTGTGTTTGAGGTTTCCTTCTGTTATCTTGTGTAGGGCTGGATTAGTGGTGAGATATTGTTTAAATTTTGTTTTGTCATGGAATATCTTGGTTTTTGCAATCTATGAGGGTTGAGAGTTTTGCTGGCTGTAATAGCCTGATCTGTCATTTGTAGGCTCTTAAAGTCTGCATAGCATCTGTCCAAGATCTTCTGCCTTTTAGCATCTCTGTTGAAAAGTCTGGTGTAACGCTGATAGGTCTGCCTTTATAAGTTACTTGACCATTTTCCCTTACTGCTTTAATATTATTTCTTTGTTCTACACATTTAGTGTTTTGCTTATTATGTGTCAGGAAGTTCTTTTCAGGTCCGATCTATTTAGTGTTCTGTAGGCTTTTTATATGTTTATCGCCATCTCTTTCTTTAGGTTAGAGAAGTTTTCTATGATTTTGTTGGACTTTCGAATTGGGAATCTTTACTCTCTTCTATTCCTCTTATTCTTATCTTGGTCTTTTCATTGTGTCCTGAATTTCCTGGATGCTTTTGGTTAAGAACTTTTTGCACTTTGTATTTTCTTTGACTGCTGTGTCAATATCTTCTATGGTATCTTCTACACCTGGTAGTCTCGCTTCTTTCTTTTTTAAAAATCAATCCATTCATTTACATCTCAAATTATATCCTACTTCCTAGCTATCCTACCATAAACCCCACATCCCACATCCACCCTCTTCCCTCTTCGATTTGCCTATAAGAGGGTGCTCCCCTACTCTCTTCTGCCCCACTGCTCCACCATCCCCCTTCGCTGGAGCATCAAATTTCCACAGTACCAAGGGCCTCTACTCCCATTGCTGTCAGGCAAGATCATCCTTTGATACATATGTTTCTGGAGTCCTGGATCCTTCCTTGTGCACTCTTTGGTTGATGGTCTAGACTTTGAAAGCAATGGGTGGTCCAGCCAGGCAATGTTGTTCTTCCTATGAGTTAAGAATTCCCTTCCATTCCTCTAGTCCTTCCACCGGCTCCCCAACAGGGTCTCTGAACTTAGTCTGATGGTTGGCTCCAAGCATCCACATCTGCATTGTCAGTTGCTGGCCAGAACTCCCAAGGAGCAGCCATACCAGGTTCCTTTCAGCAAGCACATCTTGACCACAGCAACAGTGTAAGGTTTGGTGTCTGCAGACAGGATGGATCCCCAGACAGCTCTTCCTTCAGTCTCTGCTCTTTTTCTTGTCTATGTTATTCCTTTGATCAGGAACATTTCTGGGTTAAAAACTTTGAGATGGGTGGGTGCCCCCAACCCTCAATCAGGGGCCATGCCTATCTGTTGGAAGTTGTCTCTACAGTTTCTATCTCCCCCTTCTGTGAGCATTCTAGCTAAAGTCATCCCCACTGGGTCCTGGGAGTCTCTCATTTCCCTGGTGTCTGAGATCCTCCAGTGCCTATTCTCAATTCCTCATCCCCTCCTGCTACATATTGTTATTCAATTTCCTGACACTCTGTACCTCTCTCCCATCCCCTACAGTACCTGATACTGTCCCCTTATTTCTTCCCCCTCTTCTCTCCCTCCCAGGATGTAACTAGAAAATATCATCCTGTGTGAGGTAACCCAGACACAAAAGAAGAAACATGGTATGTGCTCACTGATAAGTGGATATTAGCCCAAAACCTCACAATGTCCATGATTCAACCCACAGACCATATGGAGCTTAGGAGGAAAGAAGACCATGGTGTGGAAGCTTGAGTCTTGCCTTGAGGAGGGAACCTGATCATTATGTGAGGTCTGTATTCTCTTTTCAATATCTTGTATTCTGTTGGTGATGCTTGCATATGTAACTCCTGATCTCTTACCTTGGTTTTCTGTCTCCAGGGTTGCCTCCCTTTCTGATTGCTTTATTGTTTCTAATTCTAGTTTTAGATCCTGAACATTTAATTTCTTCACCTCTTTGATTGTGTTTTCTTTAAGGTATTCATGTGTTTCATCTTTAAGAACTTCTACCTGTTTACCTGTATTATCTTGTATTTTTTAAGGAAGTTTATTTATGTCCTCCTTAAGGGCCCTTATCATCTTCATGGGATGTGATTTTAAGTTAGAATTTTAATTTTCAGGTGTTTTCGGTTATCCAGGGCTTGCTGTGGTGGTAGAACTGGGTTCTGATAGAGACAAGTGGCATTGCTTTCTGTTGCTTATGTTCTTGTGCTTGAAACTTGTCCTCTGGTTATCTCTGGTGTTAACTGGCCTTGCCAGTTCTGATTGAAACCTGTCCTTTCGGTGAGTCTAGTTATGATAGACCTCCTGGGAGTCAAATTATCTCTGGGTATATGAGGGAGTCTGGAGCACAGGCCCTGCCCTGGGCAGGATGCATGATGTGTCTCCTGTAGGACAGAGAGGTCCTACTTCTGCTGGGTCCCATGGGAGTCCCACTTAGGAAAACTATTGGGGCTGGAGAGATGTATCACCTGTTAGCCTGGTTATGATAGACATCCTGGGAGCCAAGCAGTCCCTAGGAGTGGGAGGGAGATAAACATCTGAACATCTATGCCCTAAATGCAAGTGCACTCACATATGTAAAAAATAAGTTACTAAAGCTCAAAATACACATTGACTATCACATAAAAATAGTAGGAGACTTCAACACCCCACTCTCAGCAATGGATAGATTATGAAAGCAGAGACTAAACAGAGACATGGTGAGTATAACAGAAGTTATGAGCCAAATGGATTTAACAGATAACTACAGAACATTTTACCCTAAAATAAAACAATGTATCTTATTCTCAGCACCCAATGGCACTTTATATAAAATTGACCATATAATTGTACACAAAACAAGCCTCAAAGGATACAAGAAGATAGAAATAATCCAGTGCATTCTATCAGATCATGAAAGACTAAGGCTGGTTTTCAATATAAAAAAAAAGCAGAATATCCACATACTCATAGAAACTGAATAATGTTCTACTCAATGATAGCTAGGTTAGGGAAGGAATAAAGAAAACTAAGACACAATACACCCAAACATATAAGACATAATGAAAGCAATGCTAAGAGGAATTTTCAGAACACTGATTGCCTTCATAAACACTATGGAGAGATCCTACACTACCAACTTAACAGAACATCTGAAAGCTCTAGAAAAAAAGGAGCAAACACACTTAAGAGTAGTAGATGACAGAACATAATCAAATTCATGAGTGAAATCAACTAATTAGAAACAAAGGGAATTATATCAAGAATCAACAAAACTAACAGCTGATTATTTGAGAATATCAACAAGACAGATAAACCAAACTAATTAAAGGGCACAGAGACAGTATCCAAATTAACAAAATCAAAAAGAAAAAGGGAGACATAACAACAGAAACTGAGGAAATTAAAAAAAAAGCATATCCTCTACAAAAGCCTATAATCAACAAAACTGGAAAATATAGATAAAATGGATGATTTTTGATATAGATATCAGGTGGCAGCATTCATTCAGGATCAGATAAATTATCTAAACTTTCCAATAACCCCTAAAGAAATAGAAGCAGTCATTAATAGTCTCCCAAAAAAACAAACAAAAAAGCCAAGGGACAGATAGTTTTAATGAAGAATTCTATCAGACCTTCAAAGAAGACCTGATACCAATACGTGTCAAACGATTCCACAAAATAGAAACTAAAGGAACAGTATCTAATTCATTCTATGAAGCCACAGTTACACTGATACCTAAACCAGACAAACCAAGAAAAAGAAATAGAATGTTAGACCAATTTCACTTATGAATATAAGTGCAAAATGCTCAATAAAATTGCAACAAACCAAATCTAAGAACATATCAAATTGATCATTCACTATGATCAAGTAGGGTTAATCCAAGGGATGCACAGAAGGGTAGATATGGAAATCCACCAATGCAATCCACTACATTAAAAAAAAACAAATAAGCAAATTACATGATCATATCATTAGAGGCTGAAAAAAATTCTTTGGCAAAATACAACACCCCTTCGTATTTCAAGTCTTAGAAAGATTAAGAATTCAAGGCACATTCCTAAACATAATGAAAGCAATATACAACAAACCAACAGCCAACATCAAATTTAATAGAGAGAAATTTGAAGCAAACCCACTAAAATCAGGGACAAAACAAGGTTTCCCACTATCACTATTTTTTCAATACAGTACATAAAATTGTAGCTAAAACAATTAGACAACAAACAGAGGTCAAAGGGTTTACAAATTCAAAAGGAGGAAGTCAAGGTTATCAGTATTTGCAGATGATATGACAGTATATATAAATGGCCCCAAATATTCTACTAAGAAATTCTATACCTGATAAACAACCTTAGCAAAGTGGATGGACATAAAGCAAACTGAAACCAATCAGTAGCCTTCCTTTATATAAAGGATAAATGGGCTGAGAAAGAAATTAAGGAAACAACACTCTTCACAATAGTCACAAGTAATGTAAAATGTCTTGGTGTAACTCTGACCAAGCAAGAGAATGATCTGTATGATAATAACTTTAAGTCTCTGAAAAAAGAAATCACAGAAGACCCGAGAAATTGGAAAGGTATCCCATACTCATGACACAGTAGGGTTAACATAGTAAAAATGACCATCTTACTAAAAGTAATCTACAGATTCACTGCAATCTCCGTCAGAATTCCACATTTCTTTACAGAAATAAAAGAGAAATTGTCAACTTAACCTATAGTAACAAAAGCCCAGCATAGAGAATACAATTCTCAACAATAAAGAACTTCCTCGGAAATCAACATCCCTGACCTCAAGCTGAACTACAGAGCAATGGTGAAAAACTACATGGTGTAGGTACAGAGACAGATAGATCAATAGAACAGAATTCAAGATCTAGAAATAAACCTACACATTTATGGTCACTTAGTATTTGATAAAGAATCCAAAACCATAGAGTGGAAAGATGAAAGCTTTTTCCATAAATGGTGATGGTCTAACTGGTGATCTTCATGTAGAAGAATGTTAATTGATCCATTTCTATCTCCTGGTACAAAGCTCAAGTCTAACTGGATCCACGACCTCCCCATAAAACTAGATACACTGAACCTAATAGAAGAGAAATAGGAAAGAGCTTCGAACACATCAGCACAGGGAAAAATTTCCTGAACCAAGGGCTCAGGCTCCAATATCAACAATTGACAAATGGGACATCATGAATCTGAAAAGCAAACTGTAAGGCAAAGAACACTTTCAATATGACAAAACAGCAACCTACAGATTGGTAAAATATCTTTACCAATTCTACATCCAATAGAAGGTAATATCCAACATATACAAAGTACTTAAGGAGTTAAGACTCCAGAAAACCAAATAACCCAATTAAAAATTGTGGTACAGAGCTAAACAAAGAATTCTCAACTGAGGAATCTCAAATGACCAAGAAGCATCTAAAGAAATGTTCTAAGTCCTAGTCATCATGGAAATGCAAATCAAAACAACCCTGAGATTTCACTTTACACCAATCAGAATGGCTAAGATCAAAAACTCAGTTAACAGCAGATGCTGATGAGGATACAGAGAAACAGTAGCCCTCCTCCATTGCTGGTGGGATTGCAAACTGCTGCAATCATTTTGGAAATCCATCTTGCCATTCCTCAGAAAATTGGAAATAGTTCTACCTGAAGACCCAGCTATACCACTCCTGAAAGATGCTCTGCCATATCACAAGGACTTGAACTCCACTACGTTCATAGCAGCCTTATTTATAATAGCCAGAAGCTGGAAATAGCCCATATGCTTCTCAACAAAAGAATGGATGCATGGATACATGAATTCTGGTACATTTACACAAGGAAATATTATTCAGCTACTCAAAATGACAACTTCACAAATTTTGTAGGCAAATTGATGGAACTAGAAAATATCATTCTAAATGACATAACCCAGACCCAGAAGCACTCTCTGAGAAGTGGATGTTGTCACAAAAGCTCAGAATACCCATGATAGAACTCACAGACCATGAAAGGGCGATGAAAAAAATCAAGGAAAACAGAGAGAGTAACCTGGGTGTGAGAGGGGAGGAAGTGAGCAAAAAGGGGGGTGGTTTGCACGACTTACGGTAAGAGACAATAGAGAAGTCCAGAGGGTCAAGAGAATTAATAGAAATTATTAGCAGTGAGCGGTGGGGAATGGGTGGGAAACCATTAGAAAGCCCCAAATGCCAGAGATGCAAAAGGCTCCCAGGATGAAATGGGGATGATATTAGTTGAAATACCCTCAGCAGGGAGTTAGAACCTGAAGAGCTCACTTCCAGTAGATAGACATGGCCCCCAGTGGAGGGATAGGGCCACAAACCCATGCCAAAATTTTTAACCCAGAATTGCTCCTGTCAAAAGGAAATCCAGGGACAAAAAACAGAGCAGAAATTGAAGGAAAGGCCATCCAGAGACTGCCCCACCTTGAGATTTATCCCCTTTCCAGATACCAAAGACTTCCACTATTGCTGAGGCCAAGAAATGCTTTCTGACAGAAGCCTAGTATGCTGTTCTCTGAAAGGATCTGCCAGCACCTGACTAAGACAGATGCAGATACTCACAGCCAACAATTGGACTGAGATTGGGGTTTTTGAAAAGTAAACCTGGAAGGCAGACAAGGTTTGAAATGTAAACAAATAAAATAATTAATGAAAAATATCTGTCAAATAAAGATATATATTCTATATAGCAAAAGTCTATCTTGAAGAACCCCCAATAAAAAATCATATGTATGAAATTCTCTTATGCATAATTTTTTACATTTTGAGATCATTCTTCTCGTCCAAATTTGTTTCAGTATCTTAACTACATTGACTACAAATGAATAATACTCATTGATATATCTGAATAAAAAATCATACATTTCTCAAACTAATTATTTTGTTTAATACAAGACTAATTGACTTATTCAGAGAGATAAGATAACATTTTAGAAATTATTCATTGATATTGATCTCAATAATCACTTGCTTTGATTTTGTTTTTGCCTTACTTCTTACATTTACATACATTTTTAATTGAGTATATTATTTTATGTTAACACCCTTTTCTGGTAAAACAACCTTGAGGAAATTATCATGTCTTTGCAATTCCTTTGCAGTAATTGATTTACTATTTATTTATACTTATAGTCATTTATCTTTGAAGTACTCAGTCAATCATCCCAAGATTATCCTCATCCTCTATTATTTAAATAGAATTGATGAAGATTTCACAATTATAGTAAAGCAAAGAATAAGATTAAAAAATAAACTGAAAAAAATATTTAACAGATACAGACCTTGAGAATCTATGTACAATGTACTTCTTCAAGTGGAGTGACATTGCATTGGCTTTCAGTTTTTTTGGTGCCAGTCTCCAACATAGGAATAATGCTTGTATCACTGATGTCTGCTAATTAACACTCCAAACTATTATGATTAAACAGGGGTTCACCAGAAATCACAGTTAGCATAAGCTAACTCATCCAACTTGCATAGGCAGACTTTCCTAAGAAATTGGTTTACAGTTCTTATAAGTCAGCCAAGGACAAGTTCTGAAATGGTATTTTCATGATAATGTGCAGAGTTTGTGATAATCAAAAATTTAATGCTTCAGAGGATTTGAAGGAAGCTATTATCCATAGAAACAGAGACAAATACACTAGATCTTCAAGGAAATTGTAACTGTTTGCCAGTTGTATTATAAGGAATGTGACTATAGCTGCCTATTTGTCAGCCTATGCTGTAGGGGGAGTTTTCCTAATGGTTTGATTGGCTAAATAAAGACAGCAGAAGATAATTGTTGGGCAAAAATATGGAGGAGGGTTTTCCAGGTCCCAGAGAGGAAGAGAAGGACACAGTGGAGAAAAAAATTGTTTTCGAGCGGGGGGTTGGGGGGGGAGGATGTGTAAGACCCGGTGGTGACCTCAGCCACCAGAATTCCAACAAATGATAGCTGATGAGGTTAGGACAATAGATTCCATGCCAAGCAGCTGTGCCATCTGGTTGATTTTAAAGATTAAGATTGTCTGGTGTTTTCCATTCACAGTGATCAGGTGGGCAAAAGAGAGGGACAGCTGCATGTTGGTTCTGGACTGTCTGCAGAGCCAGCAGAGGAGGTGGATGGTCGGTGGTGGAATGCAAGTAGTAGCTTCAGGTGATCTCAGGAGGAACAATTGCTGGGTGGATTAGCAGAGCCAGCCAAAGAAACTGGCAGCAGTCTTAGGAAAAGGCCTGCTGAGAATATGGCAGTGATCTGGAAAATCATTAGCTAGCAGGCCAGCAGTTGAATAACATGAAGCTGACTCGGACAGGGGTGGTAGTTGGCATCTTGTTGGAACTAGCCGCAAGAGGTTGAGAGAGCTGGGGCATAGCTCTTGAGAAGGAGGAACAAATGTGAATTTTTAAAATTAGATGCAACACTTTGTGGTTTGGGAAGATATGTTAAAGAGTTTTCCTGTTATTATCTTCTACATATACTAGAAAATCTGTTTAAGACATTTTTATATAAAACAAACCCTTAAACAAATATGTATGAAGCTCATTGACTTTAATTATACCTAAAATTACATTTAAGATGTTTTTATATGAAACAAAACCTTAAATAAAATTTGTATAGACTCATAGACTTTAATAAATGCCTTAGAATAAATTTATCCTAGGAATATGACAGCACTGTTAGAATGCGTTTTTAGTATGAACAAAGTCAATTCTTTAAATAGCAGAATCACATAACATGAATATGATATCTAATGGTATTAATTTCAGCCCTCTGGAGGTGAAAGTAGAAAGATCAGAAGTTCATAGTCCACCTCAGTTAATAGTAAGGCCAATGTCAGACTGAACATCAAATATAAAAAATAAAATTAAAGGAACCCCCTTTGATTCTCATTCAATCACTCAGAATTACTACTTGGGAATGAGTTTTCTGCTTTCTCCTCTACTTTTCATTATGATCACTAAAATAGTTTCCTATACACTAGCTTTTATAATCAGATATTTAACACCAGACAGTACAGAGGTAGGTATCCTAGTGCTAGTGTTGTTTACTTTGGATGCTGTGGCACTCAAACATACTATTATCTCATGCCTTCATCCTAGCATTTTGACTTATAAACTTCAGGCTTCCTTCCGTATAGTCACCAAATGGCAGCTATTCTACTCTATTTTGTAATAAAATATCACACAGAGAAAAATGGGTGTAAAAAGCAATTGTGGATTTCTGATAATAGATAAATATTCATAGAGGACTCAAATTGTCAATCTTGTCTAAAAAGTCAAGACTTAATGCCTGAACAGTAAACTTCAGTAGATGACAGAATAACTGACACTGAAAATTATATAACCCAATACATATTGAAAATTATTTAGTTTCTACTTGTGCAAAATTAAGTATATATACTTAAATAGTAACTTATTTACCCAAGCAATAACATGATATATAATACTGTCAGATGAACTTTATTTTCAAATTTTTACTGGATATTTTCCTTATGGAACATATGCATATGTTCTTCATACTTTATAAGTGGCAAACAACATGTTATACATTAATTACTTGACTCATTTCTTAATTGAGGAATATTTTAATACTTAAGTCTTAGTTATAAATTAAAATGCAGTGTACCAAACATCACATCATATAGCAAATGTCCTTTTGTATTTCTGTAGATTTATCTTCAAAATAAATTACTTGAATTATAATTGCTGGATTAAAACAGATGTGCATTTAAAATTTTAATGCTGCTTTAAAAATATAAAATTGGTTTTATACATGCAACATGTCTAATTGCATACTAGGTATAAAAGGTCACTTCCAGTTTCCAGTGGTAATGCTCCATAGTTTTTAGAATAAACATGTGTTGTTAAACATGAAACATGAGCCAGCAAAACAAGTAGGCTAACTTCCAATATTTTCCTCTTCATCTGTTCCTCCATACAAAATTTGCCAGACTCACTCTAGCTCTGCAACCTAGACTTCCCTGTACCTCTACCCCTATCTCCATTGGAATCTACAGATCTTTCTTTTATTATCCTCTCCTTCCACTCATCGTTTTATCCCAGCCCCAACTCCAAGGAGCACTTTTTCCTAGCCAACAAACTATTCCTGCCAGGAAAGCAGGTAGGCAAATCTTCACTTTTAGAGGGTAGCTTCTCCAATTGTGTCTTCATTATTAATTTTTATAATGGATTCAAAAAATGTACTCCGTCTTCTAAAGATAGCATGGACTGCATTTTTCTTTTTACTTTTTTCTTTGATATTAATATTTGATTTTCTTAAGTTAAGAGATATTTATGTTCTCATTGTTCAAACTGTTTTTCAAATCAACAGGCTACAAATATCTTCTCAGAACTAGGTCGATATAAAATGAGACATGATGCTTTTGACTTTAGGAAAGGAGCTTTCTGAAACTGGCCAACCACAATGACTTTAAGAACTTTTGACAATGTGTTTGTGCTAAATGCTAACAGCCAAAAGTTCTGCTTTCTACTGAGCTCTGCTTGCTCACAAAGATCATGAAAGACCTATAAAAGATTCTCCCTGCTGCAGCTGATGGCCACTTCCTTCTACACCCTTAAAGAGCAAGTGATGGCTGTAATGAACTTGTTTGCTTTACACTACACTTCTGTCTCTGAGAGTGTTTGGATCTTAACTCAGACATTATAAAAATTATCTCTCCCTTTGTTCCTCCAGAAACCTACACCACAGTAGCTCTGTAAAAGAACATCTACTCTAGCTTTTCCTGACCCCTGTGTTGCTGTATGGTATTTAATAACTCTATTATTTTTATTATGACACAGCCAGAACTCCAGTAATCGAGTCAGAATCCTATGGATTTATTTAATCAGCTGAGTACAATTACTGGGCAATTACCTTTAAACTACATTTTTACACTAGACTGGTTTATTTTAGCTGTGACCCCCAAATTACATGCTGTTTGAGTCTCACCAGGGTTATTTCTGCTTCATTAGTCTATCCTTAGGGGTGTGGGGGGCTACTTCTCTGACCATCCTCCTGGTCATTCTTGTATAATGGAGACATCTTGCCCTTTTTGTGTTCTTTATCTTTTTCTCTCAAATTCTCTTTCACCATTTTCCTCGCCTCTTCCTCCCTTTCCCCTCCTCTCTCTCTCTCTCTCTCTCTCTCTCTCTCTCTCTC
>NW_021620430.1:87517-92303 GCF_004785775.1 Grammomys surdaster | reverse complement strand
CAAAAACAGTGAGAAAAATAATAAATCCCTTAAAGAAACTCAGGAAAATACAAACAGTGGGATGAACTGAAGTAAATTATTTAAGCCCCCAAAGGGAAAATAGAATCAATAGAGAAAACCAAAATTTATGGAATTTGGGTGAAAAAATAATTTGGAAAAGAGCTACAGAGGCAAGCTTTACCAAGAGAATATAAAAAATAAAAAAATTGTAAAAAAGAAAAAGAGAGAAAGAAGATGGAGGGCAGGGTATCCTCAGGAGAGCAGACACTCTCAGTATGTATATCTCCTGTTACTTGGCCTGGGCTGTTGGGTCAGATAAAACTTAAATGAAGACTCTTGTCTTTGACAGGTTATCATCCTTTATAAGAATGTCCAGCATGTATGACTCTACTGGTTTCTCCAGCACTATTATGACCCAGGCCATATTTTCTGCTGCTGCTTAGCAGGATAGAGATCACAATTCCTTTGTCTCCAGTTATCATTGTGGTATCTTTCACTGGGTCCCTGCCCCACTAATGTTCAACATTTTCAGCCTCAGAAAGCCACAAAAGTCCCAGGGGTAAGAAGAAATGTAAATAAATTCTTGAAAGCAGAAATATGCTGAAATCTCTGTGGAGCTGATGGAGGCATCCCAGAGAAGGAGCTAGCTTTGGGTTACACCTGTTCGTCTCAACTTTCAACTAGTTTGATGGTAATTGTGTCAAGGGGACTTCAAATCAGTGAAAGCTAGATTTCAAATTTATTTACTCATGCCTAGTTGTTGCTAGTCCTTAAATATATAATTAGCCCTTCTCTGCCTGTCTCACAATCAAAAAATGGGAATAATTGCCAAATTATGGGTTGGGAATGCAGCACAATAGGTAGATTGTTTGCCTAGCAAGCACAATGCCTATGTTTGTTAAGTTCTGTAGTAGTAGTAAAATCTCAGGCCAACTATCCTAGCCTGTCTTGTTATGTGAAGTTGCCTGGGATATGGTACTTGGGTGCTGTGTTTTGGAAATCGCCAAACTGTCCTGCATTGGTCACACTAACTCTCTGTTACACAAAACCCTAGTGGTAGTAAATGCTTCTTTCCTAGAGAGAAATGATGGTATTCTACAAAATGGATTGAAATGGACTTCCATTCCCTCCTGCTGTCTTAGGTTATACTCTGGAATCACCTTAGATTTCAATATTGATTTTTAAGGAAAAGAGATAAGCCATGTTTTACAACCAAGTTGAGTACAATCACTCTGCTGTGGCCATCCTTGAATGGTCTCCCTCTTGGTATTGTATTTGCATTGGTGAATGTCTTGTCCTGAGAATGTAAGTGAGTCCTGTGGGTCCATAAGGAACAGATTCCCACAGTGTTCAATTTAAGCTATTGTCCTTTCACGATTTATACCAGATTGGCACCTCCTAAGGACAGACAAAAGCCTCAGTTTGATAAAAGTCAATGAATAATCAAAACACAGTAGAAATAACAGCAGGGGAACTCTCAGACTCTGGAGTGTTTCACAAGAAGGATATGAGATGGCACAACTTCATTCACCCATTGGGAAAGCTCACCTGATCAGTGTGTCCTGAAGATGTGTTCAATAGACCTGGTGCTTGATACAAAGGAAATCTTCCATAAACAGACCTTTAAATCTAAAATATTGATGGTTGTTCATCTTCTTATTTTAAATGTATTCATTCGGGTATTTGTCAGAATCTAGGCCAATGTATGTGTGAACACACTAGAAGGCCTTTACTGTAAAAATCATAAGATGTCTACTCAAGTACTTCTTTATTTCTGTGCTACTAACAAGACTCTAGACAACTATCTTATCTGTCTGAATCTTGTTTATTGATATATAGAGCAATGACAGTCATCATTTTCAATAATTTTATACAACTACATTAGTATTAGTAGACATGTTCATTGTGAAAATGGTTAACACATATCTCCTAATATCTACCATGCTAAGTAAGTGAGGGCCTCTTATTGTTAATATTGGACACTGTCCATAGCAGTAGCTTCATCAGCTATCCATTTTTTTAACTTTACTTCTATAATATGCACTTTATCTTCCAAGAACAAAGCATAGTACTTATTAATCTATCTAAATTTCAATCCGAGTTTCAGAATTTACTGGCTGCCTGTTTGTTTGTAAAATAGACATTATGATAGTTGTCATACACTGTTGTATTCACAATCCAGTGACATGTCATAGGTTCCATGCAAGCCACTCCAGGAAAGAAATTCACAATAGAACCAAAATGTTAACCCAGGAACCTTGACTTTCAACAAGACATGAACATGAACAATGGAAGTGCTCTACAGCCAGCTGACCTATGATTCTGAAGATCTTGAGCAGATTGCAAGCAAGTTAATGTGAGGCCATAATTGACAGAGGAAGAGTCTACAGAAATACACACAATACCACAAACATGAGTATAGCTAGAGATGGCTAGCTCCCCCATTCCAAATCTGGCCCCATAAATCTAGCTCCCCCACCAACAACCCTAAGTAAGAATTTATTACCCTGACAGTTATCAGGCTTTGCTCCTTTTGACATCGTAAGGTTCTCCCACAAACACCCTATAGACCCCGAGTACATATATGAAGCATTTTCCAACACCACTGCCCCGACCTATAATATTTAATGAAATAGAAGCAGTCATTAAAAGTCTTACCACTAAAATATGCCCAGGGACTTATATCTTTGGTTTAGAATTCTACTGGACATTCAGAGAATTCTTAATGCCAATTGATGTGGAAACTTAAGGGTTCTTTGGAAAGTCAGTTGTGTTGTATGGTGTTTTGCTGGGGCAAATATGTGAAGAAGTGATTTCCTGAAGTGGACACAGATAAAAGGCTAAGGCAGACTCATAAAGGAACTGAAGCAGATACAGGTGAAAGGATGTTTGCAAAAGTAAGCACACTTGCTGCTTCTGTGGACTCAAGCTGATTGGCAGACTGATGACAGCTGACACATATGCATGTGCTGAGGCAAGATCCATGGAGGACACATGATGTTTGGAGGATATATAAAAAGGAATCAATGGACAGTGACAGAGGCTGAACGTGGCTTCCTTATAGCTGTACAATGAAATGGTCTCGCATTTTCAATGATCCTTGCTTTGCTGAGAGAGGTACAACCTCAAATTTTTCCTGGTGTTCCTGTTGGCTCTGGTCCCTCTTGATTACTTGTGCCAAGACTGACGCCTGGCTTTCTCTGCTAGGTAGTACCACCACTGCTAATCCATGTTTGGTCTCCTAACTCTACTGGACTAGACTGCTGGTGTATCAGTGAAGGGTTTAAGAGTGGATATAGGTGCCTGCAGCTGCTAACCTGTGAACTGAATTGCTGATTTCCAGACAACTCAGACAGGGTGAATTGCTCCAAAGAATCTTTTTAAACAGGTCCACTTACTCCCCCAATCCTTTCTTCTCCACTACCTCTGGTGGTTGGTAGGCTACAGAAGAGGTTAAACCGTTTAAGAACCATCATTAAAAATAGGATTTGAATAATTAAAGTTATAGCCAATAATCTTCAAATTATTTTTCAAAATGTAATCAGAAGGAACAGTGCCCAACTTATTTTAGGACACTGCAGTTACCTGATGCACAAACAATGTAAAGACTCAACAAAGGAGAATTACAGGCCAATTTCCATTGTAAATATAGATGCATAACTAATCAGTAAAGTAATTGCAAACTGAATCCAAGAATACATCAAAAGAGCATCCACTATGACCAAATAGACTTCAACTCAAATAAGCAGAGATAGTCCAATATGCAATATCAATAAAACTAATTCACCATGTAAACAAACTGAAAGACAATCACATGATAATCTTATTAGATGCACAGAAGAACTTTGGAAAGCTTTTACTGAACTTCACAATAGAAGTCCAGGAGAGAGCCAGGTGGTGGTGCCACATAACTTTAATGCTAGCACTCAGGAGACATAGGTAGGAGGATATCTGAGTTTAAGGCCAGCCTGATCTACCCAGGGACTTCCAGGAGACATGGAGGTATATGCTGAGACCCTGTTTCAAAACAAATTAACAAAAAAGACCTGGAGAAAGTACGGGGACAGTGGACATACACTTTACCAAATAAATGCTGTTTATATTAAGCCTATAGCCAGAATCAACTTAAATGGAGAGAAACTCAAAGCAATTGTACTAAAGTCAGGAATAAAATAAAATTGGTCAATTTTTCCATATCTATTCAATATAGTACTTGAAGTCTTAGGTAGAGCAATAAGACAACTGAAGATGATCAAGGGGGTATAAATTGGAAAGGAAGAAGTAAAAGCATCTTTATTTGCCAATATGATAATACACATAAGTGACCATGAAATTTCCACCAGGGAATTTTACAGCTGATAAACACTTTCAGTAAAGTAGCTGGATATAATATAAACTCAGAATAATCAGTTGCCCTCCTGTATACAAATGACATAGGAACTAACAATGAAATCAAGGAAATAATGCCTATCAAAATAGCCTTAAATAATATAAAATATATTGGAGTAACTCCAAATTGACAAGTGAAACACTTACAGGATAAAAACTTTGTTATTGAAATAGAAATTTTAAAAAAAAGTTATTAGAAGGTTTAAATATTCCCCATGCTTAAGGATCTGTAGGAATAATAGTAAAAAATGACCTTACTACCTAAAGAAATTTATAGCTATAGAGCAATTCTCATTAAAATTCCAACAATATTCTTCACAGATCTTGAAAAGATTGTTACCAGATTTACATGGAAATAAGAAAAAGAGAGAGAGAGAGAGAGAGAGAGAGAGAGAGA
>NW_021620430.1:71509-87417 GCF_004785775.1 Grammomys surdaster | reverse complement strand
GGAGAGGGAGAGGGAGAGGGAGAGGAGAAATAAAGAAGAGAGAAGAGAAGAGAAGAGAAGAGAAGAGAAGAGAAGAGAAGAGAAGAGAAGAGAAGAGAAGAGAAGAGAAGAGACCAGATTAGCTAACTAACCCTGAATAATAAAAGAATTGCTGGAGGTATCGCTCACCATCCAAGTCATACTACAGAGCTATAGAAATAAAAAAAAAACACAATATTGGCATTGTAACAGACATCTTGATCGTTAGAATTTAATTGAAGACAAAAATATAGATACATATGACTATGGATTTATGATATTTTTTGTAAATAAACAAAAATGTACACTGGAAAAGAGGCAGCGTCTTGCACTGGAAAAGAGAGAACATCTTTGACAAATTATCCTGATTAAACTAAATTTTTCCAAGTAGAAAACTTCAAATAGATCCGTATTTTTCTCTGTGCAAAAAAACTCAGCTACAATTGTATTAAAGACCTCAGCATAAAGCCAGATAAACTGAACGTGATAGAAATAAAAATGAAATATAGCCTTCAACGCATTGGCACATGAGAGTGAACTGAACTGGACAGCATTAGCACAGACACTAAGATGTAAATGGGATGTCATGAAACTAAGAAGCTTCTCTATGGCAACATACACACTTATTTGGACAAATTATTAATCTACAAAATTGGAAAAAATACCATCTCAGCATATGAATAATATCCAAAATATATAAAGAATTCAAGAAACAAAATATCAAGTAAAAACAACAACAAAAAAACAAAAAACAACCTATAAATAATCTGATTGAGCTAGATTGTTCAAAGACCTACTATAAAATTAAATATAACTGGCAAAAAAGTCAATGCTATGATGCTTAACAGAATTCTGCTATACTCATAGATTTGCATAGAACCCAATTGTCATCAGAGAGTCTTCATCTAACAACTGATGGAAACAGCTACAGAGCCCTGCAACCAAACATTAGGCAGAACTTGTGAAATCATGGTGAAGAGAGGAGGATAAGGTGATTGAAGGATCCAGAGGGGTCAAGGATACCACAGGAAAACCCACATAATCAAGAAACCTGGACTCATAGGTGCTAAATGAGACTGATTTGAAAATTATAAAGCCTTCATAGGTCTAACCTAGGCCTTCTGCAAATGTTATTGCTGTGTATCTTTTTTTTGTGAGACTCTAAAAGAGGGACCAGGGGCTGTTTCTTAAGTTTTTTGTCTGCTTTTAGAACCCTTATCCTCCTAATGGATTGCCTTTTCCAGCCTTTATTTGAGGGGAGGGTATTTTGATATATCATGTTTCCTTGATATCCCTGGGAGGCTTTGCCTTTTCTGAAGGAAAACAGGAGGAGGAACTAAGGGGCAAGGAGGAGGTGGGTGGATGGGGGAGGTAGGGCTTGGATGGATGGAGGAAACCTGAGGCCAAGATATAATATATGAGACAATAGATAATTGATAAAAAAGAAAAGTAATTGAGACAAATGGGACAAAGAGGGAGTACAGATCTAAATAGAGAATTATTAATAAGAGTTTCACAAATGCCTGGAGAAACATTTACAAAAATGTTCAATATCCTTAGCTATCAGAGAAATGTAAATCAAAACAACTGTGAAATTCTATTTTACATCTGTCAGAATGTTGATAAAACCACAAATGACAGTTCATGATGACAAGGATGAAGAGAGAAACTAGGCCAAAGGATTAGTACAAAAGACTAATATACTAGCACCTAGTTCTAAGAATTATATAAGCTACCCCTGTAATGTGTTATCTTCACATTGGGATATATATCCCATTCCCAGTACTTGGTGACAAGATAAGGTCAGTTGATAGTCCATCTCCCTCCTTACTTGTAGACTTCATTATAATTTCCTTCATGTATTTTAGAATGTTTCCAATGGACCAGGTTTCCATATCACCCTTCAAGTGCCCATCCATTCTTGCTATCTGTCCTCATAGTCTCTCCCTCAAATACATCTCACTCCCTTGAAACTTGATTTTCCTACACTACTCCCCATCCTACTCCACACATAAATTATATTCTATTTACCCTCTTAGGGATATATATATATATGTGTGTGTGTGTGTGTGTGTGTGTGTGTGTGTATGTGTGTGTGTGTGTGTGTTTGTGTGTGTGTGTGTGTATGTGTGTGTGTGTACTCTGCAAGCTACCAAAAGAGAAATACCATTAACACCAATTCTAACACAGCCACAAATATTTTGTTCTACAGTCTGTCCTGCTAGGTCAATGGTGGCAAAAAACATGAGAGTATAACCAACCAATGCTTGATTTGACTTACATCCCACTCCACAAGACTGAGGCAGTAATAGACATAGCTTGGGTGACCACGAACCAGAGCCCAGAGACCTAGGATAAAACCAAATACTACTTTTCTTAAAAACAATGAAAATTTTTAGTAATGAAAATTATCTTTAATGATATTGGTCTTTACTAATAAATTAGTTCCTTATTCAGACATTGGAGGCTTCTTCTGGAAGTAGATAGGAATAGATACAGAGACTGACAGCCAGATATTAGGTAGAAAGTGTAGGAAGAGCTAAGGTGGGAGGAATAAGAAGAGGAAAAGGAGGAGTTGGGAGAGGAAGAGAAAAAAGGAAGAGGAGGAGCTAGAGAGGGCAGAGATGTAAGAGGATGGAGAACCACACAGATATGGAGAGCGCTCGTGGGGAACAACTTATAAACTTATAATTAGGTTAGCTAATTGTGATACAACTCTCTTTGTATGGGCATTTTGTTATGAATCATTATCAAACATATAAAGCCTTTGATTAATCTATAAGAATTAGAGTCTCATTCTCTTACTGGGCCCGCATGGATGGCGGAATGGTCTGGGCAATGCCCTGCCTTGCAGAGACAGCGTCAAAGATTAGCAAAGCCACCTCTCATGCTGGCATCTAGTGGGTGGCAGGGCTGGTGTTTCTGGCAGGCCAGTTCTAGATGCAGTGCGCAGGTGGCCTCAGGCTGCTGGGCTAGGCAAACCCGCTGTAGCTCAGATAGTCTGATTAACAAGTGGCCAATTTTAAATAATTACCACAATAAGAGAGAGAGTGAAAAAGGCATGTCACCATCAAATTGCTCCCTTTGAGTTCAGGAAACTTTGCAGAAAAGGAGGCAGTTAACAGTATAAGAGCCAGAGGGGACAGATGATACCAAAAGAACATGACCCTCTGAATCAAATAAACAAGGCACATATGAGCTCACAGAGACTGAAGCAGCAAATGCAAGACCTACATGGTTCTGCACCAGGTCCTCTGCACATATAATATAGTTTTCAGTATGTAAACAAATGAGTCTCTGATTATTGTGCCTTCTTTGGGATCTTTTCCTTCTCTTAGTTTGTCCTGTCCAACTTCAATATGGTAGTTTTTACTTTATCTTACTATACTTTATTGTATTTTATTGTCTTATTTTTTATCTTGTAAAAGCCTGTCTTTTCTACTGAGAGATAGGAAGAGAGTGTACCATGATATGAGGTGACATGTGGTAGAACTGGCGGGAATATAGGGAAAGAAAACTCTCTATGAGAAAAGTATCCATTTTCAGTAAAAGGAAATTAAATAGAATGTAACTTTTGTTTCAACTGGACTTTTATTGTAAAAAAAAAAAGAAACATTCTATAGGTACAGAAGATAACACATTGCAGGGTATCTTATATAATTCTTAGAACTAGAAGGTGTTAGAATATTAGTCTTTTGTACCAATCCTTTAGCCTAGTTCCTCCCTAACTTTTGAATGTGTTTCTATTCCTCATAAAAATGTGGAGTCTGATTCTGTAGTTCCTCAGAGTAGTCTGAACTGTATTTTAATTGTTTGTCAAAAGGTATGATCATTTTTTGTGGTCGCAGATTTAGACGATTTTTAAAGTCAAAGAGTCTGTATTGAATTCTAGAACAAGAAGTCACAAACATAATACATACAATGTCATATTACTTGGGGAACACCATATTAGATGGGACATTAACCTGACTGTACCATTGACACAATATCCATTATATACTGCATTGAATGATATTAGAACCTCAAGTAGATGATAAAGTTAACTGTGGTTTTTGTGTACTTACATAGTATATGTAACAAAATAGGCACGTTGGGCATGGAGTGACACACCTTTGAAGTGAACCAAAACAGAGGGAAGATTTGGGATAACTGATAATCTCTATGAGATCATTTACACATACATACATACATAGTTTGTTCATTAACAAAAAGGTAGATTTTGTATTGGGTTGGATATCTGATTTTGTTGGGTGTATTGCTTAAACACTCACAAAACTGAAGTTAAGATGTCAACTTTCACTGTGGTTTAATTAAGGAGACTTCTGCTTCTAATAAACATTGGAGTGTTAAGAAAATTCCAATTTATCCAACTGCAACATTAAATGTCCTCGAATATTTTGGAGAAGTTAACTTCAGATAAAATAAACTTTCACAAATATTTTGCCCCATAGTTTTACTATTGGCCCTTTTACAGCACTACAGTATACTTCTTCCAAGTCAGGATTAGGGAAAATATTTATAGCTTAATGAAAATTTTAGTTTTCTTTTCTTTCCTTCCTTCCATCCCTCTGTCACTTCTTCCCTCTATACTATATTTTACTCCTTCCTTAATCTGATTTTTCTTTTAGTGATATTGAAGATCAACATAGAGCACTGCACATGCTAGGCAAGCATTCTACTATGGAGCTACAAAGTTCTATTCTCTGATTCAGCCAATTATGTTTATAAGGCATTTATTTCATCTCGTTCAGTTGGTTTCACTCAGGACAATCTTGATTTGGTTTACGATTCATTACACATCAACAAAAGTGCCTTACCATGTCACATAGCATAGACTTTTCAAGTTAGTGATATCCCATTACCTTTAGCATAATTTATTGTTTAGAAACATGTCACAGGTTCTGCTTATTCTGCTAGAACAGATTACACACAGGCTTGGAAACCAAAGAATATAAATGAATCAGTTCAGATGAGAATATGTCTGCCATACTCTATAACAACCCCACATATAAATATATTTAATCTATACATGATTAGAACCAAGTTTTTCAATACTGTGTTAAATATATAGCTGTATTACTTGATAATTGAAACACTGTTTATGTTTGCTATGATACAAAAATAAGCTAAAACTTCATCAATAGACACATGAATAAGAGAAATATGGTATATATACATATAAATGTGATATTACCTCACCCCAGAGTTTCCCTTCAAATGATTCCAGTTCTCTGAGTTCTCTCAACCTCTAGCCTCCTCACACTTGATTACTTCTGTTCCTCTCCTCAACCCTTCTCCCATCCAGTTCTCTCCTTCCATTTATCCCAGATAACTATTTTATTTCACCTTCTTAGTGAGATTCAAGCATTCTCTCTTGGGCCCTTCTTGTTACTTCACTTCTTTGCATATGAGGAATGTAGCATTGTTATCCTATATTTTATGACTAATATCCACTTATAAGTGAGTACATACTTTGTGTGTCTTTATAGGTCTGTGTTACCACACTTGGGATTATCTTTTCTAGTTTCAGCCATTTGTCTGTAAATAGTAATATGTCATTTTTTTCAATAGCTGAATTATATTCCATTGTGTAAATGTACCACATTTTATAAAATAAATTCTTCAACTGAGGGACATCTAGGTTGTTTTCAGTTTCTGGCTACTACGAATAAAGATTCTATGAACATACTTGATCAAGTGTCCTTGAGCTCATATAGTGGAGTATCCTTTGGGTATATGCCTAAGAGTAATATCAGTGGGTCCTAAAATGGGACTTTTTCCAATTTTCTGAGAAACAACTTAATTGATTTCCAAAGTGGTTGTACAAGTTTGCATGCCCACCAGCAATGCAGGAGTGTATCCCTTGCTCCACACCCTTGTCAGCATACATGGTAACCTGTGGTTTTAACCTTAGTTATTCTGACTCATGTAAGATGGAATTTCAGGGTCATTTTGATTTGCATTTTCCTGATGACTAAGGATACTGAACATTTCTCTAAGAGCTTCTTGGCCTTAAGGAATTCCTCTTTCAAGATTTCTCTGTTTAGCTCTGTATCTCATTTTTAAAAAGGTTTATTTGGTTTGTTGATGTCTATCAGGTGTCTGGATATAGTGTTGGTGAAGATCATTTTCCATTTTGTAGACTGCAATTTTGTCCTTTTGATGATGTCCTTTGCCTTACTGAAGCTTTTCAGATTCATGAGGTCCCATTAACCTAGGATAATGGAAACCACCAGGAATCTATCATAGTATCCTTAACTAACAACCCTAAGAGTAAGAGATGTGGAACTTGAAATAGCCACTTCCTGAAAAATGTCAAGACTTGCAATGGAGAGATAGGGGCACCAACCCAGCTACAAAAAATTTGTCCCACAATTTTTTTCCTGCCTACATGATATGCTGATATAAAGAGAAAGCAGAAATTTGAGGGAATGTGTGGGACGGTGGGCTGTGAGAGGCAGCTGGGCACCTCATCAAGCACAGGCCTCAAACCCTGGACTCTAATGGGACAGCAGGTGTTAGGCTTTGCTCCTGGGCCCCTGGTTCCTTTCACTTAGTTTCAGCCCTCTACAGCCCCTCCCAAAGACAGGTTTGTGTCACCCATCACAGGTAGAGGGCAAAACTGTAGGCCTCAGCCTCAAGAGATTTCCACATTAGTGACATACCTAAATCCCAGAGGGCATAGCCAATTAGATCTTTCTTCCCAGACCCTCCTCCTTGCTCCCTCCCTATTTAACTCATGTCTGCCCTAAGAAGGGGGAGGAGGGGCACATTCACTTTCTGCCATGACAATAAACCTTTTAAAACCATGGACTTCCTCTTGCCTTTGGGGCCTCCCTTGGAGAAATGTGGAGGGGGCCTTAGACTACCGAGCCACTGTTTAATCTGCCACTGAAGACTTCTCTACATTCCTACCTCAGAGATGTGTCAACTCAAGTAAGCTAGCTGAGTCAGCCAAACAAGTGCCACAACAAAGAGTCTCTACTCACAGGGCGCTGCTGTGGCTTCTCTCTAGTCCCTCTTTGCTGCAGGCCGGTCCAGCCCATATGCCCTCGAGTCTCAGTTCTTCTGCAGCATCCAGAGGAGTCTGGGAGCCCAAAGACAAAGACCAAAGGTCTCCTGATCAGCTGCATCAGCCCAGAGACCCCCACTCAGTAGCCCTGCCCCTACAGGACTTCACGCTGAGACTTCTCCACACCCCAGAATATCCTGGTGTATTCTCAGTCCAGTGTCTGCATGGAGTGAACTCAGTCAAATTCCCATGCTCTGCTCCCCGGAGCTGTGGGAATCACAACTCCACCCAACAGGACCCATGACCATGTGTGAGCTAACAATCCTGCAGGAATGGGCAAGCAATGACTAGGCCAACTTGAGACCCTGCCAGGAAAGAACCTACCACTGACACTATTAGTGATATTCTGCTATTCTTGCAGACAGGACCCTATCATAATTATTCTCTGAGAGGCTTTACCCAGCAACTTGATGGAAAAAGATGCAGAGAGCCTCAACCAAACATTAGGTGGATCTCAAGGAATCTTGTGGAAGATGTGAAAGAAGAATTGAAAGATTAAGAGAGGTCAAGGACACTATAAGGAAACCTAGAGAAAAAACTTACTTGGGGCAATGGGATCCCACTGAGACTGAGCCACCAACTAGAGAACATGCATAGGACTGACACACATGTAACAGATATGCACCTTGATCTTCATGTAGGACCTCTATTAGTAGGAGCAGGTGCCATATGTGACTCTGTTGCCTGACTTTGGATCCCTTTTCCCTAACTGGGCTATGTTGTTTAATCTCAATAAAAGAAGATTCCCTTAGTCCTACTGCAACTTGATATGCCAAGGTGGATTGATACCCATGGGAGTTTTCCCCTTCTCTGAAGAGGAAGGAAGGGAAGGTGAAAGAGAAGAACTGGAAGGAGTGGAGGGAGTAGAAGCTGTGATTAGATTGTAAAATTGATTAATTAATTAATTAACTAATTAAAAACAAAATCCCGAAACAAAAACAAAATACTGAATAGCATATTTCTCACTCATGAACTAAGGAAATTCTGTAACTCACAACTACATGAATAAATACAAACTATATTGTATAAGATGATGTAAACTAGACATGAAAAAGTATTATAGGATCTCACTTGTATGTAGATTCTAAAGTTGTTGAATTCGAAGAAGTTGAAAGTAAAACCATGGCTATCAACATTTGGAAACTGGGAGTGTAAATGTTGGAAATGGAGACATTTGAGTAAGACAAGTTGTATGCAGGATAGATAAGCTTTTGAAATCTCTTTCATATCATTGTTATTATTCATTTTTGTCCCAATTAATAGTATGTTTACAGTATTTTAATGTATTCTAACTACAAAATGATAAGTATATATGATTATGAATATGTTAATAAACATGATATAATTCTGATATATATATTATATATAAATATATACAATATATATATATTATATAATATATATATATATCATACTTTGGTTTTTAAAAGGTATTTTATTTGCTTGCTATTTAGAAATATAAACAAAAGTATCTAAATGTGCAGAATAAAGTAAAGAAACATAGAGAAATGCATAGTGGCATACTTGTGTGATTCTATCATGAATGTGGTGTAGGCTGGAGTTCAAGACCGTCTTGGGCTATACAGCTAAAATATATTTTAAAAATGTACAAGAAGCACAGGGCTTCAGAGAGAGGCAGACACAATGTCAAGGACAAGATTGTATAATATGATTATGAATAAAGGAAATAATTTATACTAAAATATACAAAGCTCTCAAGATAAACATCTTAACAGTTAGCATAATAAGAATTTTTTCCTGACTCCCACAAACTCCAATGTCCTCATTATATAAGCACACAGCACACTAATGTGATATAATAATAGCAATAATCTGAAGCCATGGAATAAAATACAAATCATTGCTAGAATATTAAACTTAGTATGTTATTCATATTTGATTAAAAGTACTTTCCTTAAAATCAAAATACACATATTTTAATGTCAAAATGACACTACTACATGCTTAAAATGTGAGTGAGCATCATTGTTGGAATAAATAGATCCTGTTTAATGTATATTATTCTAAAGAGGAAGAAAAGGATTTTTAATATACCAGAGGACATTAGAAGACAGGTGAAGGCTATTTTGTGCTCAGTATAATCCTTCCTAATCAAATCAACATGGCAATGAATTACACGTATTAGAATAGGTACAAGAAATAGTGAGTGTTTTAACTTCTTGTGACCTGCAAATACAGCTATTGATTTGGGCAAATAGGTAGACTATTTGAGCTCATATGACACTTTTTCATGTATTTTTATATAATACCTTTGAATTTTAATCTTTGTCAGAAAAAAATTGACTTGGTAATCCTTGTATAATACAAAATAGAGACAGCATCAGAATTTTGTATAATTTAGTCTACTTTTGTATTTAATAGAGCTTTTCAGACTACGAGTAAAAGATAAATTTACTTTTTGGAATGCGCAAAGTACTGTAAGGACCTCATATGAATCAGGAAAGAATAAGTGATTTGGAAATAATCTACAGACTGGGGATGTCATATTGTCTTTTATTTTTAATAAGAGAACGATAAAAGCAGAAAATGAGGAGAACATGCAATGTTCTTGAACAGTAACTTTGTATCCAATTTTCTATCTCTTTCTTGCTTTTATTGGACTGCTAAGAAGGCAACCTTAGCCTGTGGGAAAACAATGTAGTTAAACACATCCAAAGTATGTTCTTGATAATTTGGAACTATGTGGACACCTTTTACAATAATTTTGGCAAGAGTACAGGAATCCAATTTTGAAACTCTCAGATATATTTTTATGTAACAATTAATAATTTTGGTCTTTAAAAGTATTTATTGGGAAACATCCTTAGTATTAATTACCCCTTTCCAAACTTCTGTCATAATCTCCCACCACCCATCCTCACTAATCTCTTCCCCATTATTCCCAGTTTTTTTTTTTTTCTTTTCATGGTACCTCTGTTCTACTATCCCTCTACTTCTTCCCTGTCTACCAATGAGTAGTTCCTTTCTAATATCCTGGATTCTTCAGGTAATCCAAATTAAACAATAATGGAAAGAATTGATGCAATAACCCACATATGAATGAGGACATGTGACATTTGCCTTTCTGGTTCTTGGTTACCTCACTTAATATAATGTTTTTCAATACTATCTTTCTATCTACACATTTAATCATATCAGTTTTATAGCTGTATAAAAATCTGTTGAATGTATAGAATTCTCATTATCTACTCACCTGTTATTGTGTGGCCAGGGTATTTCCATGTCTCACTTATTATGAATAGACCAGTTCAGACCATGGATAAGCATGTCTCCAGTAGGAAATAGATTCATTTGGGGTATATATCCAGCAGTGGTACATCAAGATTGGATGATCCTTAGAAACTGCCAAATGGAAAACCATAGTTGTTTCACCAATTTTCATTCCCACCAGCATTGCATGAAAATTTTCTGTTTTGTATATCCTTCCCAGCATTTATAAATACCTTCATATGAAAGCAGTTATTAGTAGATGGACTACAGAAAGGATAATGTTCCTTTAGAAGTCACAGATTACCAAATAGAAATTCCAATACCAAGTGAAAGATATCTCCTCTAAACTTGTTAGCTATAGGTTTCCTTGAGATCCCTGAAAATAAAAGCTATTGGTGTTACTCTTGACTGTATACCAGGGCTCTATGGTAAGACCCTATTCCTGAAGACACCATATTCTTTGTACACAGGATATTGAAAAAACTAGTTAGTACTGACTAGCAAGCATGTTCTTTGTTGGATAAGACCAGAAAGTTCTAGGTAAGTTGTGTGTGGGGAAAAGTAATCAGCACTCTTAAATAGCTGTGAATCTGTAAATTACAATAATTATCAGAGTGGTAAAATATGCCTACCAGTGCAATGGTGGTATGAATATTATGGAGATAACAAACTGCCTGCTGAGTGGATTTATGGCCCACTCCAGATTTTTGGTATTCCGAATCATGCCACAAACATGGTTGGGGAGCTTATAGGCACCAGTTGTGAATCTACTAGTAATATTCTACTAACTGGACAGGGTATCAAATCACCCTCTAAAATTATGTTTCTGTCCACATAGATTAGTAAAATTTTCGAAACTCTTTAAAGAAATTTCTTTGTTCAGTGCACCAAGAAACATGACACAAACTTACAACTGATCAACGTACAAAGAATGTATGTCATTTGAGTGCTAATCCACAAATAGGACATCTATAACAATACTTTCCTGCTTCCAAAACTACAAAACTCCTACAAAATAAAGGACAAAAAGACTCTAATATCCAAAGGAAGAACATGGTATTTTCTGAAAAGGACATAGCTGCTGCTATACTTATGAATTCATGGGGGCCTTAGTGTCTATACAAGCCAGTTGATTTTCTAGAATAGAGGACAAAGAGGCTCATGGGTTCCTATTCCTAACTGAGAAATAATTGACTTACCTCTGGGGAGGGGTATAGTAAGTTTTCTTTAAAGGTGTGACCCAGGTAGGTTGACTTGTGCTTCAGTGCATTGCCTCAGACCCATGGGTGTATGGGCAACACAAATTATACTTGTACTACTAGAAAATGAGGACATAACATTGGAAGAAAAGGTTAATTTAAGGCATATCTGCAAGAGTTAGTGGGAGAAATGGACTATAAAAATGGGTTGTAGATGTAAAATTCTCAAGAAATTAATAAAATATTATATTGTGTGTATTTCTAGAATTATTATTACATATATTAATGGATTCTGTATACTATTGCAGTTTTATTTAATTCTGTCATAAATGGCAGATGCTTGTTACACACAGGGACATTTTTGGAAACAATTTAATACAATTCATATTTCTATACCTTACAATTTAGTCCAAACATTTTCTGCCTTTACAAGTTTCCAATATACAAGAGAATATTCATATGGAGAATGTTAACCCTTGAAAACCATTGTATTGTGTTTTACTGTTTATTTATTTATTTATTTATTTATTTATTTTTATTGGTACTGGAAATCGATGAATACAAACCTCAGACTTTTTTTTTCTGAGATGTTTTCATTTAATAAAATTTGCTTAAGTTTTTTATTGGATATTTTATTTATTTACACTTCAGATGTCATCCCTTTTCCCCATTTCCCATCCTTAGTATCCCCTATCCCTTCCCCTTTCCTCCTTTTTGCTTATTTATCATTTGAATTACATGCAAGTATTCAGGTCAGTTCTAGGTTGAGGGACTAGCAAAACAATAGACGCAAATAGTCAAAAACCAAGCAAGGCAATAAACAAAATTCTATGAACACTTCCATGATCACTGTTTCTAAGGGCTTATCAGGATGACCAAAATATCTGAACCAAGTTCCCTGTTGTACCCCAAAGTCACTTCGTGTCTGAAGCCTACTTCCTTATTCTAGCCTAAAATTTAGATTCCTGCCTGAAATTACATCTTTGTTCTAGTCTAATATTTAGGTTCCTGCCTGAGATTACTTCTGTGTTCTAGCCTAATGCCAGATATCTGCATGAAGCCTACTCCTTTTCCTTGGCCAATGTCATATTTCTGCCAAGCAGCCCATTTCCTTGTCCTTGGCCCATGTAAGATACTTGCCAAGCAGCCCAAAAGGGTCTCTGCCTCTAGCTCTTTTCTATTTCATTAATAAGACTGAGCCTGTCTTAGGTCATTCTGCCAAGAATGGCTTCCTTACCCATCATGGAATATGCCTTATCAAAAGCAATGCACTTCTATCTTAGGTTGGAAAGGCTCTGTACATAATATTACCCATCCTTGGCTTGCCAGCCTGTTAAATTATTAACTCTGTCTGGGGGTCCATTTTCAAGCTCAAGCCATGTACTTTGGCTGCCAACATGTTGATGTTGTTAAAGACAAGATTTAACACAATGGGCAGGAATAAAAGGACAAAAATGCCTATCATGATCAAGCAATATATGCTATTCTTGAAGTTTGAACAAAATAGAAATACTGACCTGAGGCCATGAGTAATTTTATCAGCAGTATCTACTGCATCAACACTCAGCAGAGGAACATTCCTGAAATTCATAAGCTCATGATGTAATGTTAAAACATTCAGAGAGGTGTTAGAACTATGCAAAATACACTGCCAAGGGTCTTTAAACTTTTTTCTAATTATAGTGACTACCACTGTAAATTTTAGAACTAACATGAATCCAATGGTATTTGGCATGACACTTGAGATGGCTCCTTACCCTTAAATTCTGAAACTCTTTCCAATAATTTGAATAGGATAAAGAGCATCAATCTGTTCTTCCAAATGCCTATCTAAATCCTCTTGGATGGCACTCTACAACTAGGCATACTTACGCATATGTGAAAGGGAAAATTCCACTTATTGGTATAAGGCATGATCCTAATCAGGTATTAAATATGGGGAAGAGGGCATGTTTGTGTTTTTTTTTCTGCAGGATGCTGAAGGAGCATGGTGGCCACCAGAGGGATTTGTGAGACATGCTGATGCCAGGACAAAGAATGATGCTGACCTGTGAGCTTGCTGAGTGCCCTGACAATGGTGACTGCGAAGCTATATTGGACATAAGTTCCTGAATCTATACCCCTGATGGGACAAGCCTCCTTTCCTCAAGTTTTTAGACATTTTGGAACAGAGAATCCAAAAGAGAAATTATAATGTCTCTTGTGTTGTTTTTAAATATGACCATTTGTTCAGACTAAATCATGGACTGGTATAGAAATCAATCCAATATTGGAAATAACAGTCTTCATTTGGAAGTCCGGTTCTGGACATTTTTAGAGACATATATGGAAGTTAGCTGCAGTTCTCTATGATGTTATGGTAGCAAGAGATAAAGTTGGGGCAGGATCTGGATTTCAAAAAAGGTGTTAGCACGTGTTAAGGCTCTTTTAATTGTCAAGTTAAACTTACTTTTTGTTTCTTCTACAGTATTTAATGTAAGTTGCATTAACTGTACACCTTTTAATTGTGTTTGTGTTTTGAAATCTGGCATGTCAGTTATGGAGATCTATCAACCAGCTTTTCTTTTAGTGCCCCAAGTATCACAGATACTTGGTATTCTAAAAATAGCCTGCAAGTACTGGAAGAAATGAATCAGGCTTTAAGCAGAAGCAAGAGGGTAGTGGGCTTGATTATTGTTGGTATAACAGCTTTAATTACATTAATTACTAGCACCTCTGCTTGTCCAATTCCTTTGACACAAGAAGTTAAGACAGCTACTTTTGTTAATCATTTAGCAAAATATGTTACTAATGTGTTGAACAAACCTACGACTTTTACATATAGTTTTAAGCACTTATTGCTTATGTTAGCATGTGATGAAAGCTTGCTGATTCTACTGATTTACAGGATTTTATCAATGTTGTCATTAAAACAATGTTAAAATTTGTGATTTTTTTTACTTCAATATTAAACATAGTTAAACCTTTCAAATTATCTTGTTTTTAACATTTTTAAGATTAATGATAATACTGAAACCCAGACTATTATATTAATAATATTACCAATATTTGGAAAATATTCAGCCATATTTAATTTGCTTTTCCAAATAACCCAAATTAAGGCATTTAAATAAAAAGTTAATATAGATTGTCATAGAGAATGCTGCCTTTTCCTCAGAACTTAGTGTTTCCCATGTATCTTCATAAACTCTCATATTCTTGCACAGTACAAGGTGCAAAAAAACTCACTTTCATAAATTTATTTTGGCAGATTTTGAACTATTTTAAGTTGCTTGGATCAAAATTTTCCTCAAGAGTACATACCCCCACCCAAACCACCACCACACACATACAGATAATTTAGTTAAAGTATATACTATTAAAAACTAAAGTTTGTAGTTGATTGATATGAGTTTATCAGGAATCTTATGTAGTGGTAGGAATGTAGTACCATGGTTGAATAAAGTCATAACATTTGCAAGGTTATATGTTCAATCCTTATAAAATATACCTAAATATTAATGTAGAAACAAATTTCAACTAAGAGAGTATTATGGATGAGGATGTCATTCAAGGATACCACCTTGGGAAGCTACTAAAAAATGAATATGAGATTAAATGAAAATTGATGGATTTCAGATTATTTAAGATTGATTCAGTGTGACATATTATGTATATGTTATACAGACACAAACTATTTTAGGTGGAAAAGCAAAAAGAATAATAAATATACATCAATGGAGAGAGAAGTGATATAACTTGGAAAAGGCCAGAGTACTGAGTGTGAAAATGTGATTTTAAAGCCCATCCTTGTAACATTTTAGCATACGCTTCTCTTATCTCATTCAATGCATTTTTATATTCTCTATGCTTTTAAAAATGGTAAGGATTAAATTTATAAGGTAGTAATTACAAATGCTGAGGATGAAAATTTTAGGGCTGCAATTACAATCATTTAGAACAGGGCTGTGAGATGGATAAGTGTTAAAGTGCTTGCCAAGTAACCCGAGGACCAGAGTTCAGATACCCAAAACTCATGGAAAATATTGCAGTGTTGGACTGGGGTGCCTATAATTCCAGTCTTTAGATAAGTAAACAGACTATTCCCAGATCAAGCTGTCTACTGAGCCTAGAAATAGAGGAGATGTTTATGTTTAACTGAGAAATCTTGCCTGAGTGAATAAAGCGGAAAAGCAATTGAGCAGGATATCTAACACTGACCATAGGCCTCCACATGCATGTCTATACATATGCGTACCCATACAAAAACCTGTGCCACAAATATGAGAAATTCATATACATGCACACACTGCAAGCACACACGTACCCACACACCAGAGAGAGAGAGAGAGCGGGAAGGAGAGAGAGAGAGAGGGAGAGAGAGAGAGAGAGAGAGAGAGAGAGAGAGA
>NW_021620430.1:25807-71409 GCF_004785775.1 Grammomys surdaster | reverse complement strand
TCGAGAGGAGAGGAGAGGAGAGGAGAGGAGAGGAGAGGAGAGGAGAGGAGAGGAGAGGAGAGGACAGGGGGAATTTTTAAAAGCCACTTTAGAATTATAATTTCCTTGAATAAACTCATTATTATTTTTCAGATAAATGTTGAAATTTCTCTTTGTACATTTTACCCTTTCTGGACATTTGGGATTCTGTAAACACAATGTGGAAGCAACAAGATAAAAATATTATTGTATTAAAATTACAATTACATAAAGTTTGAAATTATATCAAAAAGTGATGTTTAATAACTCAGTAAATCCAAGAATAAGGCAAAAATCATAGTACTTTATCAATACAAACTGTTTTAGGAACAGGCTGTGTTTATCATATCAAATTTATCTAGATGTTCTGTAATCATACAGTACTTGATATTATTAAAATAATTCATATAAAATGTTCTGCGTTATAATTTCTAATAAATAAAGGAAATCTTCAAAAGAATTAGAAAAGTTATGATTACTGGACAAAATAGATTTCATTGTTGTTTATTGTAAAGTATAATAATTATAATAATAGACAAATTTAAAATGATAGAAACAGAACACAAATATATAAAGGGGAATATTTTGCTTGAAAATTAAATATTAAATGTTTCTCACAGCATACAATAAGATTATTCATATTTCTAAACTGTACTCTGATTTTTCATTTATTACCTTCAAAATACTTATACTATTTTATTTTTCTAGAACATAGATGCTACTAATGTAACAAAAGTCTTTGAAATATATTACTATACTCTCGTACTCAATAAAGGATGCTCCATTCGTTGGGGAAAACATGAAAAATTATAATAAGTGAAAATTTTCAAGTTGTATCCACAAATATCTGAATATACATATTTAGATAAAAATATAAAACAAGTAAAGTCAAATTTATGTTAAAACAATATAGAATATGTAATAAAGATAGTAACCCAATTAAATTATATATCCTTAAAACAAGTAAGACATTAAATACCAATATAATTATATTTTATATAATGCATAATGTTATATAATCTATTGATAAATGTAATAATAGGTGATATATATATTCATATATATATATGATTACATAATATAAAATTATAACACAGTATGTAATACATGCTATGTAATGCATTTGTTATGTATGAAATGTGATATGCAAAATATAGCACATTTTATATATTTTTACTTTTCAAGTTTCATTTTTCATAGTTTGATTATATGTGCTTTATCTATAAGCAGTTTTTAAATTATAAAGGCATTTCTCTCACTTTCTCACTTTCCTATTGCAGGGAAAATTCAAATCATAGATTATTTTAAAGTTTCAAAAAGGTCTTAAAATTTAAGTTTTATAAGTATTCAATCGTTCTATACATGTTACTCTTTCAAATATTTCAAAGAGTATTTTTGAAAAGATTAAAAGTAAACAATCTATGTGAGTACCAATTGCCTGCTGGGTGATTTATTTAGGTAATATCACTGAAACTCACATCAATCCTCTAGGAAGCATGCCATTGTAATACTTTACAAATGGTTTATAATTACCTGGATAATTATCTTTTCCAAGATCTTGCCAGAACTTGAACCCAAGCATATTTACCTCTAACTTTTGCCATGTACTATCCTAGCACAATTTATTTGCATATATCTTGTATGAATAATAATTGTCAATATACCTTTCCTGGGATACACATAAACTAATTATACAAGGCTAGTAAATTGTTTCCAAAACTGTATCAATCTTGTGAACCAGTGTAGAATTACATATAATCTTATGTCCCAGGAGTTAAACTTAGTTCGGTGTTATTTGTCCATAACAAATTTTTTTTTAATTTTTGAGTTTTGTCTTTCACCTATAGTTTGCAGTAATCAATAGTATGCTATAGATCTTCCCATTACCTTGAATCATTACCATCCCAAGTTATTATGAAGAAGAATCTCATAGACTCATATTAAATCCAGACTTTCTAACCTTGTGTTTTCATCATTACATAAGATTGATATTGAAGGTGGTTTTGAAAACTATCCAACCTTGTAATAGAAGGTTATTTTAGGAAGGTACTCTGTATTAATCCCAGCATGGGTTATTGATGCTAACATCAGGGAATGGGGAAATTAGGTAGGTATGACCTTAAGATAAAATGACCCTTTTGCTGCAAAGGGAATACCCTGGTGGAGCTCTTGCGTTAGGATAATTACTGTGGAAGATGAATGATCTTAGTTTCCCTTTACCTTACATACAGCTTGCTTGCACTGCATTGCCCTTCCTAGAAAATCAGAATAATATAAAATATTACAGTATAAGGCCTGAATATTATATGTACACTTTCAATAAACTGAGCAGAAACTACTGACATTCATTCACTAATACTATTTTTCTTGACAAAAATAAGACTCATTTAGAATCTTTGCTCAGTTCCATTCTTCCCTTTACAATATTTTCTTGTTTTTAAACTTTCATTGGAACAAGTTAACAATAATAATAATAAACCTCATTCTTTTAGTGCTTTGGGATTCCTAAAACATCATGTCTATGTACTTCAACCAATCATTTAAAAATTGAAATTGTTATTTATGCTGTACTTGTTTCATTTGTAAATTAAAATTTACACACTTCAGTTTATAGTCAATTAACAAAATCATTTTTGCAGATGTGTATCTTTCTTTCAACTTCAATATTTGTCCTTAGAATTTGAGCTAATGTTCTCACATCACCTTCTATTTGTACTGTACCCAAGAAGAAAGGGAGGCACACAGTGTAGAGAATTATAGGATCTTTATACATGTCAGAATTTTAAAATAAATATTACTTGTAAAAATTTATCAGAGACATGTCATTCTTTTTAAGGTGTAAATGAAAATCTTTTGTTGAAGAAGCCAAAGCAACTAAAGCCTCTGATCCCCTACCATGTACATACGTGTGTTCATGTATGTGTGTGTGCGTGTGTGGTGTGTGTACGTGTGTGTGTGTGTGTGTGTATTTAATGAGCAAAAGAGTGATGATTAAGAGGAGATTACAATTAAATGAGCCAAATGTTGAAAAATTAAGGAAACAATCACAGCAAATATTACTCAAACCTCAATTCCACAACAATGCATAAAACTGATTTCCTGATTCAATTCTATTGCACCAAATGCCTCTGCCTAGGACAAATAACTCTATCCCCATGATTTATTAACATCTATCCTCTCTATATTCTTTGGTAATGTATCTTATAATATAAAGATATAGCATTCCATTGACGTTTTTATGAAGTTATTTTAAAGATTACTTAAATTTATTTAAAAAAAAAACAATAAACTTTGTCAGAACAGAAATTTCTAAGAAAAATAGTAAGATAATACAGGATATGTTGAAATTAATTTATTCTCAATGTACTTATCAATGTCTCTTGATAAAAAGTAAAAAAATAGGATGATAGAACAAAAATATATAATACATTGTTAACCAATAATAGTAATTAGCATAGATATAGGACTGCTTTTAAAAATCCATATGTATTATTTTAACATGTGATAAATCATAAGAAAAGCAAATATTGACAAGGGTAGGAAAATCTTATTAGGTGTATTCTATCCCTAAAGCCAATAATAGTAGACATACTGTAACGCAACATATTAGGCATCCTAATCCTCGAAGTTAATATATCTATTTCAATTTTAAGTAAAATGAAATTTAAGACAAAAATGTTATTGGAGAAAGAAATAGGCAATTACTTGATGACTAAAGTGATAACTAGCAAATGGAGAATTTTCTCACTGGTTTAAAGCACTTAGTGCTCTTGGAGAGGACATGAATTCTGTTCCTAGCACCTATACAGGATCACAATCCCCTATAACATCATCTGTAAGAGATTCAATGCCTCTGGTCTCCTCAAGTACTTGGAATCGCTTGTACATACTCATACAGAGATCATATGCAGAGATATGATTAAAAATAAAAATTCAGTGTTAAAAATAAAATGGCAACTATGAAGAAATTCAAAATTTCTAAGTAAGTATATACCTAAAAAGTATATTCACAAAAGTATACTATAACTCATGAGAAATTAATGAATTTGCAATTATTCTCAGCGATTAAAGAAAATATCTTTAAACATTTTTTATTGGATATTTTATTTATTTACATTTCAAAAGTTCTCCCCTTTCCCGGATTCCTCCACTCGGAAGCCCCCTATCACATCCCCCCTCAACCTGCTGCTATGAGGGTGCTCCCACCCATCTACCTACTCCGACCTCTGCACCCTGACATTCCCCTACACTGGGGCATCAAGCCTTCACAGGACCAAGAACCTCTCCTCCCACTGATGCCTCATAAGTCTATCCTCTGCTTTACATGCAGCTGGAGCCATGAGTCATTCCAATGTGTACTTTTTGGTTGGTATTTTAGTCCCTGGGGTTCTGATTGGTTAATATTGCTGTTCTTCCTATGGGGTTCCAAAACCCTTCAGCTCCTTGAGTCCTTTCTCTGACTCCTCCATTGGGGACCCCCTGCTCAGTTCAATGGCTTGCTGCAAGCATCTATCTCTGTATTTGTCAGGCTCTGACAGAGCCTCTCAGGAGACAGCTATATCAGGTTCCATTCACCAAGCACTTCTTAGCATCTGCAAGAGTGTCAGGGTTTGGTGTTTGTATATGTGATGGATCACCAGGTAGGACAGTCTCTGGATGGCCTTTGCTTCAGTCTCTGTTCCACACATTGTCTCCATATTTCCTCCTGTGATTATTTTGTTCTCCCTTCTAAGGACTGCTGCATCCACACTTTGGTCTTCCTTCTTCTTGAGCTTCATGTGATCTATGAATTATATACTGAATCTTCCAAACTTTGTGCTAATACCCACTTATCAGTGAGTGCATACCATGTATGTTATTTGTGATTGGGTTAACTCACTGAAGATGATATTTTCTAGTTTTATCCATTTGCCTTAGAATTCATGAATTCATTGTTTTTAATACCTGAGTAGTACTCCACTGTGTAAATGTACCACAATTTCTGTATCCATTCCTCTGTTGAAAGACATCTGGGTTCTTTCTAGCTTCTGACTATTAGAATTAAGGCTGCTATGAACATAGTAGAAAATGTGTCCTTGTATATCTTGGAGCATCTTTGGGGTACAGGAGTGGTATAGCTGGTTTCTCAGGTAATACTATGTCCAATTTTCTGAGGAACTGTTAAACTGATTGCATACACTCGCAATCCTACCAACAATGGAGGAGTGTTACTTTCTCTCCACATCCTTGCCAACATCTGCTGTCACATGAGTTTTTTGATTTTAGCCATTCTGACTGGTATGAGGTAGAATCTCAGCATTGTTTTGATTTGCATTTCTCTAATGACTAAGGATGTTGAACATTTCTTTATGTGTTTCTTGGCCATTTAATATTCCTCAGTCTCTTTGTTTAGCTCTGCACCCCATTTTTAAATAGGATTATTTCTTGAGTTGTTTTTATTTATGGGATATTAGTCATCTATCAGATATAGGACTGGTAAAGATCTTTTCCCAATCTGTTGGTTGTCATTTGTCCTATTGAAATTGTCTTTTGCCTTACAGAAGCTTTGCAATGTTATGAGGTTCCATTTGTTGATTGCTGATCTGAGAGCATAAGCCATTGGTGTTCTGTTCAGGAATGTTTTTGCCTGTGCCCATGTATTTGAAGCTTTTCCCCATTTTCTCTTCTATTAGTTTCAGTGTATCTGGCTTTACGTGGAGGTCCATGATCCACTTGGACTTGAGCTGTGTACTAGGAGATAAGAATGGATCCATTTGCATTCTTCTACATACTGACCTCCAGTTGAATCAATACCACTTGTTAAAAATGTTGGGTTTTTGTTTTCTCCCTACTGGATAGTTTTATTTCCTTTGTCAAAATCAAGTAACCATCGATTTGTGGGTTCATTTCTGTATCTTCAATTCCATTCCATTTCTGTATCTTCAAATTCATTCAAAAAAATGAATTTGAGAATTGATCTTTCTAAGTCTATCAAGAATTAAGTTGGAATTTTAAAGGGAATTGCACTGAATCTGTAGATTGCTTTCTGCAAGATCACTGTTTTTACTATATTAATCCTGCAAATCCATGAGCATGGGAGATCTTTCCATCTTCTGAGATCATCCTAGATTTCTTTCTTCATAGATTTGAAGTTCCTATCATACACGTCATTCACTTGTTTGGTTAGAGTCACACCAAGGTACTTTATATTGTTTTGTGACTATTGTGAAGGATTTCATTTTCCTAATTTCTTTCCCAGCGTGTTTATCCTTTGAGTAGAGAAAGGTTACTGATTTGTTTGAGTTAATTTTATATCCAGCCACTTTGGTGAAGTTGTCTATCAGGTTTAGAAGTTCTGTGGTGGAATTTTTGGGGATGACATAAGTATATTATCATATCATCTGCAAATAGTGATAGTTTGACTTCTTCCTTCCCAATTTTATCACTTTGACTTCTTTTTGTTGTCTAGTTTCTCTGTATAGCTCTTGAAGTATTATACTGAATATGTGGGGAGAGATTTGGCAGAATTTTCCAGTCCCTGATTTTAGTGTGATTGTTTCAATTTTCTATTTAGTTTGATGTTGGCTACTGGTTTGGTGTATATTGCTTTTACTATGTTTAGGTATGGACCTTGAATTCATGATCTTTCCAAGACTTTTAACATGAAGGTATATTGAATTTTGCCAAATGCTTAGTCAGTGTCTAATGAGATGATCATGTTTTTTTTTTTCTTTCAGTTTGTTAATATAGTGGATTATTTTGTTGTATTTCTGAATATTGAACCATTCCTGCATCCCTGGGATGAAGCCTACTTGAACATGGTGCACGATAGTTTTTATGTGTCCTTGGATTCAGTTTGAAAGTATTTTATTGAGTATTTTTGCATTGATGTTAATAACAGAAATTGGTCTGAAGTTCTTTTTCTTTGTTGGGTCTTTCTGTCATTTAGGTATAAGCTTAATTGTGACTTGATGGAACCAATTGGGTAGTGTTCCTTCTGTTTCTGTTTTGTGGAATATTTTGAAGGTCTGATAGAATTCTATATTAAAGCCATCTTATCCTGGGCTTTTTTGTTAGTTTGTTTGTTTGGGAGTCTTTTAATGACTGCTGTTATATTTTTAATGTTATGGGACTGGTTTATCTGATCCTGGTTTAATTTTGGTACCTGGTATCTGTCTAGAAAATTGTTCAATTCATCCAGATTTTCTAGTTTACTTGAGTATAGACTTTTGTAGTAGAATCTGTTGATTGTTTTGAATTTCCTCAGTTTCTGCTGTTATATCTCTGTTTCATTTCTGATTTTGTTAACTTGAATACTATCGCTGTATCCTCTAGTTTGTCTGGCTAAGGGTTTATCTATCTTGTTGATTTTCTCAACAACCAGCTCCTCATTTTGTTGATTCTTTGTATAGTTCTTTTTTAATCTACTTAGTTGATTTCAGCCCTGAGTTTGATTATTTCCTGCCATCTACTACTCTTGGATATATTTCTTCTTTTTGTTTTAGGGCTTTCAGGTACCCTGTCAAGCTGCTAGTGTATGCTCCCTCCAGTTTCTTTTTGGAGGCACTCAGAGCCTTGAATTTTCCTCTTAGAACTGTTTTCACTGTGTCCCATAAATTTGGGTATGTTTGTGCCTTCATTTTCATTAAATTCTAAAAAGTCTTTAATTTCTATCTTTATTTCTTCCTTGACCAAGTTGTCAATGAATAGAGTGTTTTTCAGCTTCCACGTGTATGTGGACTTTCTTTTGTTGTTGTTGTTGTTGTTATTGTTGTTATTGAAGACCACTCTCAGTCCATGACATTCTGATAGGATGCATGGGATTATTTCAATCTTCTTGTATTTGCTAAGGCCTGTTTTGTGACAAATTATATGGTCAGTTTTGGAGAAGGCACCATGATGTACTGAGAAGGAGGAATATTCTTTTGTTTTAGGATGAAATTTTCTATAGATACCTGTTAAATCCATTTGGTTCATAACTTCTGTTAATTTCACTGCATCTCTGTTTAATTTCTGTTGCCATGATCTGTCCATTGCTGAGGCTGGCGTGTTGAAATCTCCCACTATTATTGTGTGAATTGCAATGTGTGCTTTACGCTTTAGTAAAGTTTCTTTTATGAATATGATTGCATTTGGAGCAAAGATGCTCAGAATTGAGAGTTCACCTTGGTACATTTCACCTTTGGTGAGTATGAAGTGACCTTCCTTATCTTTTTTGATAACTGTAGGATGAAAGTTGATTTTATTCTATATTAGAATGACTACTCAAGCTTGTTCTTGGGACTGAAAAAGAAGTTAGCCACACAATCATAATTCCACTTCTAACAACAAAAAGAAGAGAAAACAACATTCACTTTTCCTTAATATCTCCTAACATCAATGGACTCAATTATCCAATAAAAAGACAGACTAACAGAATGGTTACATAATCAAGACCTAGCACTTTGCCTCATACATGAAATGTATTTCAGTGGCAAACACAGATGCTACCTCAAAGTAAAAGGCTGAAAAAAATTTCCAAGCAAATGCTCCCAAGAAAACACTTTTTGAAATTTGTAAATACTTCAGAAATTCAATTATTTGAAGTATTTTGGAGAAAGTTCTCAAACAACTTGATTAATTGAGAAAATACAATATTTTCATGTAATACTAAGAGAAATTATTTATTCTATGAAATCAAGGAAAGATTCTTTAAATCAATGATTTATATAGAAAGAACAAACATTTAAAATATATTAAAAATAGGTACTATATTCTACTATAGTCATAATATAACTTAATACTAAATAATAAAATGATATTCATTCCTATAAATTAGAAATCAACAAATAAAATGTAAATTCTTAATGAAAATTGTACAAACAGCAGAAATAAGGAGTAAAGAAAAATTGCATATCAAACCACAAAAGAGTATAAAAGGTAGCACAGTAAGGGCATGTAAAACTTCAGTATGAATAATGTGAAAGAATATAGGCTCAATTCTTTGTGGGTGTGCCAGAAAATAAACTCATAGTCTCACACATGATAAGCATAAGCTGTATCTTAATTCTTCAATATAAGTCTTTTATTGTAACAGAAGACTCTAAGATGTATTTAGTAACACAAGATCATGTTTCTAAAGCTGGTCTACCAGGTTTTACTCATTATCCTACTGTACAGTTCCATTTCCAGACATGTAGGTGCCATGCAAAAACCTTCTAATATCCTTGTTTTGAACTGTTGTGGCTTGTTGAGTCAGGGCTGCTGAATTTGAAACGAATTCAACATCATTTATGTCAAGAATCAATTCATCTGTCTGTTCTTGAAAGACAGAACAAGTAACATCTGTCCTCATCTAGACCTTGTGGATATCTTTTTCACCCCCAAAATTACAGATATTAGCCAAAGACACATTCTCCCATATAATGACATCAATTGGGGGTGAGCACACCTTGACCTCACCTTGTAATGGTATCTCAGTGTAACATCCTTGATCATGTTCTGAACATGACTAAATATGGTGTGAACAGTGGACAATTCATTCCTTTTGTATGACCATTTTTTCAACTGGAGCCTTATATTTTTCTTTCCAAGGAAACTCTACAAACCTTCCCAGAGATGTCTACACATTTGGAAATGTTGACAATTCAATTGTTGAGAATGGTCTTCATTCTTTATGTAGACAGGGAAAAATCAAAGGGTTAACTAGTTTTTTTATATAGCCTAGAGCCACTTGTCTTATAATGGTGATGCCTAGAATGAACTGGCCATTCCTACATAAAATTAAAAATACAAAACAATCTCCATAGACAGATCTACCAGGCAGTCTGAACTGGGCAATCTCTCAGTTGAGATTTGTTTCTGAGGTAAGTCTAGGATGGGTCAAACTGGAACTTAAAACTATCATGGACAATATGTTGAACAAAATGTGTGACAAGACAGGTCATTCTTAGATTACCAATTAATGTGTACTTACAGTCAATGTTAATCTTCAGTCTCACTTCTTCGTTTTCAGGCAGTATGATGGATCTTTTCTATATACACTCATTTTATATTGTTATTAGGTAGAAGCAACTCAGTGAAAACTCTGGAAGAAAACTAAGAGAAAATTAAGTATATTTGTGATTTTCCTCACACCTCCTTAAATTCTTTACTGATACTTTGCTCCTTGTTAATTCCACAGGTCTCACTCAATATCATTCTGCCTTTGAATTTTAGTAAAAATGTGCTGTTTTTGTGGGTGATTCTATTCTTGAGAGTATCAACACTCCAATAAAACTGGTATTTGAGCTGTTATTAGAGCAATTGGGCATGGTTTGAAAAAACTTGCATCAGGCAAGAGCAAATTAAGTTTAGAAGGGATTATTGCTTTTTTACTTCCAAGTACAACTCCTAAAGTAAGAGAGTCAAATTCCTCCTCTCCTATCTGAATTTCCTGTGTGATGAGGCAAATTTAAATTGTTTCTAAAAATAAGGCTTTGTCTTTTAGGGGGTAGGTAGTTTTCTGGATGATTGCATCTAAAGGAGAATGTGTCTACCAACACTCCTGAAAATCCAGGCACAATCCTAAAACTATTTGTGAAATAAATAACTGCAAAGAGCAATTTAAAGTGCAATCTTATTCTGACTAACTTTCATATTTTCAAACTTGGAGAAATAAAGTTATCTATAGATGTATACTTTTAGGTGTAGCACTATCCCACTCTACTTATGAGAATACTATCTGCTGCTGAGTGTATTTATTATTCATGTGTGTACAGTGAACTGGAGTATGGTTGGATAACTCTATTGACCTTGGCTGAGTTTATTTATGGATATGAAACTTATACTAATACTCCAAATATGCTTTGATTCTATATTTTTCATTCTTCAATTGGCTAGCAAGAACATTTTCCATAGGCATCACAGAAGGCAAGCAGAAATGTGGAACACCTAAAGCCACTGTCATCATACCTATTGCTGGTAAGTCGCATGGCCAAAGAAACAGGATCCAGGAAGAAGAAACAACTAGGACTGTGGTTCAGTTACCTATCAAAGAAACTTTGGTCTGTCACTATTTCCCATATATTGAGATTTGAGTCTTAACTCCAGTTTTCATAACTTCACATCATTCCTATGCCCTTTAATAGTTCAAATCTATCTCCTCTTTTTTCAGGTCTTTGATGGCTCTCTTCTTCCCAAGGTACAAGAATTTCACCAGTTTGGGGGCAACAAGATTGATAAATATGAATTTGTGATTTGTGACACATTGCTTTATTTTGTAATCTGGGTTATTATTTTAAATAATATCACTTTAAATGAATGTGCCTCCACAAAAAAATATTGTGCCTCAAAGTCAAGGATATCTTTAATTTCCTATAGACTTTATCTTGATAGATGTTCAATAAATAATTGCTAGTTGTTTAATGTACTTGTTACTTGTGACATTATCACAAATACCTTCCATATTAAGTCTAAGAAAAAGAAAAGACAGGACTAAAATGTAGATATTTCTAGAGGTAGTGCAGAATGCATATTAGCTTAATAATAAAGCCCTCAATTAATTATTTTTCATTGATGGAACACCTTGTTAATTAACTTAAAAGAAAATTATGTAACACAAAATCTCAAGGAACTGGTGCTGTTCTAAAGCAGAGGTTTTGAACCCTATATTCACACTAGAATCAGGAGTGCAATTTCTTCAAACAGAATCCATGACCAGGGCTTAGCCCAGATCAATTAGATCATAGCACTCAAGGTAGAACATGGACACCCATATTTTTCTAACATCCATAGATAATTTAATGTGATGCCAAGGTTGATGCCAGGTTCCTTAAACTCTTCTAAAATGCCAACAAAATGTTCAGAAATTGAGCAACACACCTGGAAGCAGCTCATGGCTGTTAACTTGGATATTGCTAAACAACTCTGACAGGTGAAACAGAATCCTAATTAATTGGTCTTCCTAAGTACATTATGGTCCTTCACCTGGCAGTAGTTTTAAAATACAGGTTTTGGAAATGCTGAATTTCAGTTATTACAAAGTGGTTCCTAGATGCTGGCCAAGCAAACTTAGAACTTTACTTACATTGTGATATAAAATTGATTTGATATCACTGGGATGAAGATCTTCTGATGAGAGCTGACAAAGACCAGCTGAGGCTTCAGTTAAATGATGTGTGAGAACTCCTAGGAGCAGACAATTGGAAACTAATGAGATGATAAAGATTTTCAGGTATGTGAGTTGATCAGCTTTCTGCTGAGACCCTTGCACTATAGAAGAACTCTCTGGCTCAAGGCCCTCTTTTACAGCTTAGGAACAATTAGGATTAGTCCAGGCCAAATGTAATATTCCATTAACTGTTGTACATGCTCATTTCAGATATAATGTCGGCAAGAGTCTGATCCAGTAAGTATGGTTTCTATTACTCACTAACATACATTTTAATACAGAGTATTTTTATAATCATGTTAATATAGTGGCACTGAGACAATTTGTGACAGAATTTAAGAAGGAAATGTTGTCGGTTGCATAAATAGCTCATCAAAAAAGTTTAACTCATCATGGTTGAGACCTTAAATTCATTCTCTAACACTGAAACTGAAAGACCAGATATGCTGGTAATTCTAATATTTGGTCAGTGGAAACAGGAGAATGAGTTCAAAGTAATCTTTGTTTACATAGCAAGATCGAGGCCAGCTCTGGCTACATGAATCTCTGTTTCAAAGGATTACAAACAATGAATAAACACATAGTTAGACCATAGATTCAGACTTCCCAGCAAGGAAACAAACATGTTGTCTCTTATATTTGCTCATGCTGCCCTTGACTAAAACTTTTACATAGAATTATCACCAACCTGTCTGTTGGCAACCTTTTATTGAGAACACAGTTGTTTTGATGAGGATAATTGTGGATAAGGCTGTATTTTGAACTCAGAGTGAAATTGTACGTGGGACTCTGAATAAAAAAAAATAGTTGAACTTTGCAGTTACAAATTTAAGAAATTTAAAATCTCATGATTAAAAGAATATTATCTGGGAATGGAAAATGTAGGAAAGTATAAAGAAAAGGTGCTAATATGATCAAAATGTTTTCCATTTATTAACTTGCGATACAATCAACAAAACAATATTTAGACAAGTCTAGAAAAGCAGTCCCCAAACTGGCCACAAATCCTCCACAGTACAAAATTTTTATCATTAAACTGTGACAAACTGCCTCTATATGAGATCATAATGACATAAATAAAAAGTTAAAGACAGCAATGAGCCAACAATAAGCTTACTTATTCTAATATCTCCAAAATATGTATAAAATTAGAACTACTTATGCTGTACAATGCATTGTACATCTTGGGAAATTCTGAATTAATAGCATTTTTGTACTTAGTTATCATTAGACAGCTAAACAATTAAATGAAAATAAATTAAACAAAATCTAGATAATATGAAAAATTCCATAACTAATTCTTTCTTGGTAGATTAAGAGAGGTATAATTATAAAATAGTCTTTTCACATTTAGCACTCACAAGAGTATGCCTTTTGAAGTACACTATTAAAGTTAACTCAAGGAACAGTTCTAAAGTAGCTAGTGAAAAAATTTCAAGATTCTACTATCTATGTCATGTCACTTTCTTCTGTAAGTCTTGCAATTTTCAATGTCTCTTGACAATAACACAAACTTTTTCGTAATATTTTGTTTGGTGAAAATAAAAGTAACTATGACAAACTATTTTTTCTTTTCATTTTGTAAATTCCTTCTTTCCAAAAAGACTTTATAAAACAATACTGGTTCAAAACTCTTATAAAAAGTTTATTTATAATTTACTGTATCATTTTTTTCAAAGAATATAGTGGATCATGACTGTATTTATGTAACACTTAGCTCACAGATGTTGACACCTACCTGTTAGGGAAGAATTACTTAATATTGATATGGTTCTCTCAGAATATGTCCCTGTTGTTAAGTGACTTATGACTTGGCAAGTGCTGTGATAGCTTCATATTAAAGATAGGTGCCTATTACCAAATGTTCCTACCATTTCTGCAAGTTCACAGAAATTAGTACATTTTAGATCACATATTACAAATTCTGTTTCCAAATTATGATAATTTATCAAGGGAAATTGCTCTGCATGTAGTTTTTATTGAAAGTTGTAGTTACATTGATGCTTTCGCCTGCTGGCACTAAAAACATCAAGTATATTTTACAACAATACACTAAAGCACATTTAGGCTGAAATGTCAAGATATATAAGACATATATACGATTTGAATGGAAGATATCTTGTTACATTAGATGACCAACTCAGAAATGTTATATGTAAAAATTACATATTGCAAAGCAGAATTTTTCATACCCTTAAAGATTTCCAAACTGCTACTTTGGGATATAAATATGATTTAATTCCCAAAGACAAAGTAATAGAGAAGCAATCATTTAGTTATTTGTAATTATAGTAATAAAAAGAAAGAAATACTGGCATTGGTGATTAAATTTCTTGGTAGCAAAATGCACAAGTCATTTTCACTTGAATTACTAAGACTGTTCTTAGGAAAAAGATCCATATTACTCTTCAAAATTCTTTAATCACAAAGTGGGTATTGTAATAAAATTAATGAACAAAAATTTTTGAAAATGTATTCAATTCCAAATTAATTTAATTTACTGAGACATTTCACAAGAGTTATTCAGAGTATCTAGTTAATTTGAAGAATGTATATAATGTGTAGTCTATTGTCCATTCTTTTCAACTTCTATAAGGTGAATATCTGAATATTGAAAACACTAGATATAATAAAATTTCTAATACTCCAATCATGTTTTTTATTTGTATTTTATTGAATAGAGATATTTTTCATGTTTTCTTATCCCTGACTCCTCCTGTTCCTCTCCACCTTACATTCTTACCAAGATCCACAATATCTTCTTTCTTATTAGAAAAAAAATAGGGCTTCAATCTTCCTCCCAACACTTCCACAAGAGTCCTCAGGCTCTGTCTAATATTTGGCTGTGGCTTTCTGCATCTGTTTCAGTCAGCTGTTGGGTGGAGCCTCTCAGAGGACAGTCATGCTAGATTCCTATGATGGTTTGTATATGCTCATCCCATGGAATGGCACTATTAGAAGGTGTGGTCCTTTTGGAGTAAGTGTCGTCCTGTTGGAGTAGGTGTTTCACTCTGGTTGTAGGCTTTTAGACACTCATCCTAGCTGCCTTCAAGTGAATATTCTGCTAGTAGCCTTCAGATGAAAATGTAGACTTCTCAGCTCATCCTGCACCATGCCTGCCTAGATGTTGTCATGTTCTTCCTTGATGATAAGGGAGTGAAATCTGAACCTGTAAGCCAACCCCATTTAAATGCTGTCCTTGTAAGAGTTGCCTTGGTCATGGTATCTATTCACAGCTGTAAAACCTTAACTAAGGCAGCTCCTTCCTTGTAAGCATTAATAGTGTCAGGGATTGGTGCTTGCCCATAGGATGGGTCTCAAGTTGGACTGATTATTGTTTAGCCATACTCATTACTGTAGTCTATGGAAACTTCACAGGAAGACTAACAGATTCAATGAACCTGGACCCTTGGGATCTCTCAGAGACTGAACCACCAACCAACCAGCATACATGGGTTGGACCTAGGCCTCCTGCATTTATGTAGCAGATGTGCAGCTCAGTCTTTATGTGGGTCCCCCAAAAACTGGTATGGAGCTGTCCCTAAATCTCTTTCTATGTATAGAGTCCATTCTCCTGGCTGTGATGCCTTGTCATGCATCAATGAGAGAGGATGTACCTAGCCCTGCAAAGACTTGATGTGACAGGGTGGGGGATACCTGGGAGGGCTCAGCCTCCACCCTCTCAGAGGAGATGCTGAGGGGTGATTGGAGAGGAACTATATGAGGGAGGGACAGGGGTGAGTTTCAGTGACCAGGATGTAAAGTGAAACAATAAATAAATTAATGGAAAAAATAAAAAAAGAAACCAAACAGGCATCTAAGAGATAACAATAAAATAAGATAAAACCAAGAAAATAGGACAAAACAAAGAAACATAAAGAAAGGAGACAAAGAAAAAGCACAAGAAATACATATTAACTGCCTTGTTCAACCATAGTCAGAGAAGCCTTCTCAGGTAGCAGATGGGCACAAATACAGAGACCTACAGCTATAAGATATACAGACAGTAGGAGTCCTTGGATCATTGCTAAATGAGGAGTCTCTATCAAATCCCTCCCCTCATGTATTAGGCAACCCTGTGGAAGTAGAGCCAGAAAGAGTATGGAAGGCAGAAAGAATGTGAGATCTAGAGTAATGGAAAACACCAAGGAAAGAGCTTCCAAACATAGCACTTTCAAGTCACATTCTAATTTACAGAGCATGAAGAAGCATGCAAAGTCTTATCACAAGCCTTTTCCAGATGAGGTCCTACAGCTGAATGAAATGAACTCTTAACTCTATCCCTAACACAGGAGCTATATCCAATTGACAACCACTTGCAAGTGAAAAAATTTGTTTTCTCCAAGGGAGTCTCACTGGGGAAACAAATTACTCTTAAGGGTAGGCCCCATGTGCAGCAGTAGATCCCCAACAGGTAACAAATTCAATGGCATCTTCAAAACTTCCTTGTCTCATAATGTTGTGTCAGGCATTCTTTTGAAACTTACAGGTCCTTTGCATATACATTCATACATACATACATCAATATATACATACATACATGTGTGGATTTTGTTTTTATAGAATTTCTGATGGTACAAGCATGTATGTCTATGCTTCTCTTTTTATAAAAATACTTACTGAAATATGTGTTTCATGGAAACAAATTTGTTCTAGTATAAAATGAAATCATTAATAAATAAATCATTTTTAAAGTAAAACATCTTTTAAATTATAATTTTCTGATGATAATGATACTACCCTATAGTATATAATTAATCATTTTATTACATTAGTGATTAAAACAAATTTATAAAAGTAAAATTTTTGTTTCTGGATATTTTCTTCTCTATACAAATTTCCATATTCTCTGCAAATCAAATTTATATTAGAAAACATACTTCTAAAAAACAAAATATGGTTCTTAATTATATGTAAAATGTTATGAAGTGAGCTCATTATTAAATTTGTTATACCATTTTTTAAAATACAACAAACCTAAAATAAATAAGAAGGAATATTAATGGTTTTAATGATTGACGTGGTAAGGGGAAAAAAGAAAGTAACAGAATTTCAAGCATTAGTCAATGATTATACATGGCAATAAATATGTATTCTCAGATGTTGTTATATCAGAAAGGTGTTTATTTGACAGTCACAAACATATCTAACTACACTATATACAAAGAAAATAAATTTATGGTTAGAGTATTAGGTACTCATGGATGTCAAGCTCAGGAAATGCCCAGAGACAGAAATGTCTAGTACAAGAGTTTGAGGGATGTCTTAATAATTAAAAACACTTCTGTTCTATCAGAAGAGCTGATTTAGGTTCCTGCATTCAAACAGTAGCTCACAATAATCTGTAATTCCAAGTACAAGGGGACCCAGTACCCTCTTCTGATCTCTGTGATCACCAGGCATGCATATATTGTACATACATATATACAGACATACAGACAGACAGACAGACAAACACTTATATACATACAATTTAAAAAATCTTTATTTAAAAATGCTAAGCAGCAGTGTTTCTAGTCTGACCTTCATGAGAAAAAGAAGTTCATCAGCTAGGAAGCCTGTGTTACATGCAACACATTTTCTCCCCTTCTACACAGTTAAATTGGTTCACAAAAGTAGAGTGGCTGGCATACTGGAAGAAACTGTCTTTGAAATCACATTCATCTGCTCTGGTTCCAATGAGGCAATCTGAGTGAAAAGGGCTTCCCACTGGCTACAAGAAATAATGATGACAAGGTGTTGTCCCACACACACCACTTACTGCCTAGAACCTTCTATGATCGCCTCACTTGCTCAGGATTTTTTGTCAGGAGTACTGCAAGAGTTCACTGAGGTGAAAAGTCTTGAAAAGAGACACTGGAAATTGGGTTCTGAAAAATGTCAATGAGACCTTATAAGAACATCTTCTCCCTACAAAAATATAATTACTGTTTGCAATGAGAGAAGGCTGATAGACATGGCCTTTTGAAAAAATGGCAAGAAATCCAAGGAGCTGAGACTGAGGTTAGAAATTAATTCAGGTGGGAAATGTGAACAGTCCATGAAGGGCCTGGAATATTCTAGCAGGGTTCAAACAGTACAGAGAAGCTCAGGAATTAGTAGACTGAAAGTGCTATGGCAGGACTTGTTTGCCATAATAGGAAGATTGGTGGTTGGAGAGGAATGCCAGGAATGAAGGTTTAGTAGAAACAAAAAGACACTGTCATCTGTGTGATATGTGAGATAACAATGGAACGCTCACCCCAGGCAGTCTAGACAGAGAGTGACCTCAGGTCAAAGTCTTGTTCAAAGTTTTGCTGTTCACCAGAGACTTTTCACAGGTTGGAAACAAGGCTCAATATTGCGTGGACCAGTAAGGAAGATCTGGCCAAATATCTACGCCGAATGCCTGGATGATGTAAAGATATTTCTTCTGGGCTTCTTATGGACTCAAATGTCAGTGAATGATGCTGACAAAAAACAAGTTTTAGGAGCTCAGGAACATTGTTGGTGCCCAGTTACATGTACTGTCAAATAGGAAACTAAATTCTGAGAATTAAATATGTTGGTCACTGAAATAAAAGAATCCTTAAAATGTCACATTCATGCCTAATACATCATATGCTAAACATATAAGCATATAAGCTAAATAATTTCTTATGGACCAATAGAGAGAAATATAATTGTTCTGAAAGTGGAAAATGGTCTATGAAAACTTTTAAAGTCTCTGACCTGTTAGAATGGGATTTGTTGTTATTTCTTTGTTTTGGTTTTGTTCTTTATCTTTAAAAAAACAAAATTTAAAACAAAAGCATTGTAATTCTCAGACCTTGTAAGGTTGAAACTAAGCCAGTGTTTTTGGGAGGACTTTGTAGATTCTTTATTCGCATCTAAAGACAATGCTTAATCTTTGAAAGATGGACCTATCTGATTTGATTAAAATAATTTAAAGATATGATATGGTAATGATATGACCACAATATAGTCAGTTATTTCTGAATAATAGTGGGTGTTTCCTTATTGTATCTCTACAAATGAATAATATAACAAAGTGAAATCTGTCAGGCAATTGCACATTTTTTAATAAACCCTCGGAAAATCCTGGGCTGCACTTATTAATACAATGTTTTATTTTTATTTTTAGAAGCATAATCAACAAACTGAGGTAGAAATAGACTAAGAAAGAACAGGTATTCTGGGCTAAGGATATAAGAAAATAGCACAGTGATTTTGTAGCATGCAACAAGCCCTAGGTTCAATCCCCAGTAATATAAAAATAGGCATTCTTTAATTTCTTTACCAATAAAATAATTTTAATGATTCAGCCAAATAACTACAATGAAATTCCTTTCATTGCACAAATATGAACCAAAACACTGGGTTTCAAGATAGCAAGCTCATTTTGCTGTCTGTCTCTAGACTGACAAAATGTCATGAACTTCTTGACTCAGTTCATGGTTGGGGCCATGAGTTGTTAAAACCTTCTTGGCTTAGATGCTTGTAATTGAATCTTTTCTTTTGAGTATGAATTGCACAGAAAACCTATTTCACTCCTTTCAGAAAGTCTCTGGGATTATTTTTCTTTGTTTAAAACATTGATTTTAGATTTTCTATTACACTTTAAAATGCTACAGGCAAATACCAGAAAGTAAAACCTCACTTGCTAATAAAGTTATGAGGCAATGTTTAACTTACTGTTGTGCTAATAATGTAAGAATTATCTGTTGTATTGTAGTCAAATAACCACCTTTTTAGAGGTTTACCAGTACTTAATTAAAGACAGGGCTGTTTTACAGTAGTGTAAGTACTGAGAAATTTCTACTGTGTTCCTATTAATATCTAATCTCTGAAAACTCCTATTAATAACATTTTATCTGCATAAATGTGATACTATGAGGGACAACTGAGCATCTCTTCTAATTTTATCAGTTTTGCATGTATGTTAATCTATTGGGATGGTAAGATGGCTCAGTGAGTAAAGGTGTTTGCTACACAATCTTGGCAATCTGAGTGCAATATTTGAAATCTCATAAAGAGAGAATATAAGCCAAAATATACTCTGACCTCAAGTGCCACAACACACATTGCATCACACATACATACAGATGTTCACACACACACACACACACACACGCACACACAGCTCCATATCTCTGTATGCAAAGAGACCTTGAGTTTGAAAAGTGGACAATGAGATGTATATTGAACAGTTTTGAGGGGAAAATGAAAAAAGTAAATGATATAATTACGTCATAATCTTAAAAATAAAATAAATAATAGAAAGTTAAAGTGGTTGATTCGTCAGTTTTACTCAAAACTTTTTTAAACATTGATGTAATGCAGGCCATTCTACCCAAAAGTATGGTAACTTGTAAACTGAGACAATAGATAACATAGACCGTAGATCTGGTCATAAAACAATTCTCTGTTATGCTTCCCTGAAATATCATAAAACCATCTCATACCAGAGTCTTGCCACATACAGGAAGAAAGGAGATAAACCACAGCATCACTAACAATTGTTAATTTTTTGTGAAAAAATTTATTTATTTATTTATTTATTTACTTACTTACTTATTGAAAGGAGGGTGTGCTCTATATACAACCTAATGTACATATAGCGGTCAGAAAACTACTATTTGGCATCAGTTTTCTTCTCTAGTTATCTAACTAATATCATCTGGTTTAGTAACAAGTCCCTTTACCCATGGAAACATCTGCCTTATCTATATTAAGATTTCAACATAACATGTGCAAAGCTTGTGTAAAAAGCACTGATTTTATAAATTCTGTAAATTCTAAAGGGTTGTATTAACATTTGTCTAAATGATTGAAGAGTAAACACACTGAAGATAAGAAGTTGATGTACTGTAATTTCTTTTCAAATATCACCAAGAACATTTTTCTTCTACCTGAGATTTTTTTGTTATTATTAAATTCACCAAATGTTGCCTATTTCCAGTTCCCCCTTGCAGAGTTCCTCACACTGTCCCTCTCCACATTGCCTCTGAGAGGGTACTCCTCCCTAACCCCACCTCACCCACCTCAGCATTCCCTTTCCCTGGGGCAACAAGTTTCCTTAGGATTAAACACATCCTTTCCCACTGAGGCCAGCCAAGGCATTCCTCTACTACATATGTGCCCGGGGAGGGGGACCATGGACTAGCTCATATATACTCTTTGGTTGGTGACTTCATATCTGGAAGCTCCATGGGGGTCTATGTTAATTTATACTGTTGTTCTTCTTATGAGGTTGTCATTTCCTCCAGATCCTTTGATACTTTCCCTAAATCTTCTATAGGGGACCCCAACCTCACTGTTACTGATGCTTTGTTGTGCTTGCAGACAGGAGCCTAGCATGGCTGTTCTCTGAGAGGCTCTACCAGCAGCTGACTGAGAAAGAGGCTCTACCAGCAGCTACTTACAACCAGAATTTCATTTTATATATTTTATTACTTCTTTGAGAATTTCATACATTGTCCATTGGTCATATTTACCCTCCCACACCTAATACCAAATCCGCAACACCTGTTCCATACCCACCCAACTTTATGTCTTTCTTTTACTTTTAAAATCCATCCAGCCCAATTAGTGCTGGCTGTATACTGTTGAGTGTGTGGCCATCCATTGGAATGTTTCAGCTGCACCCTTAAAAACAAGAAGGAAACATAAACAAAATCCTAAGTCTTCTTCTCCATTACATGTCAGTTAACTATTGCTTTTTGGCTAGGGTTGGGACTTTATTCCCACCACTCCACTCCATTCCATGCTAAAATTTGGTCTAGCTGAGGTTTATATAAGTCTTGTACATGGTGCCATAGTCACTGTACAAATGTATGTAAGAGCAGCTTCCCTGTTATGGTTCAGAACACTCTTTTGCTTGATTTCTTGTAGTCAGACAATGATTCCAGCTCTTACAATCTTTCTTTTTTTATTTCCACAATGAGTCTGGACGTTTGACGTCAAGTAGTATTTATATAGATATCTCATGTAGGACTAAGTACTTTACAGTCTCTTATTAGTTGCATATTGATTAGCTGTAGTACTGTATGTTAATAGCCATATACTGCAAAATGAGGCTTCCCTGGAGTTTAAAACCTTTAATGAGTTACATAAAATTATTCTGAATTTGAATAGAAAATCAAATAAAGTAGACAAATTCAAACTATACTTTAAGAAGAAAAAGTGGGAGATCTACACTCTTTCAAAATTTAATATATATTTGTAATATTGAAACCTGTGTTATTGTCAAACAGACTCCTAGATAAATCAATCCATAAATAATACCACTCAAATATGCTCAATTAAGTTTTTGAAAATTTTGCATAGGCAATTAGCTGGAGGAAAAATAACATCTTCGTTCACTTTTGTGAAAACAATCATTTGCACGTGGGGGAAAATAAAGTAAAATGAGAATGAATTTCAGCATCTTATATAGTTTAGTTCAAAGAATATAGAAGTAACTATAAAATGTAAAATCATTAAATATTTATAAATTAGATTTCTATCTTCAGAACCTAAGACTTGATTTTTAAAATATTCTTAGTTTTCACACTAGAACTATGATAAGAAAGTAAAAATAAAAGTAAGTTTGGCTTGATCAAAATATTAAGCAATTGAAATGAAAGATTACATAAAAAAAATTCAAAGACAATGCCAGCGCTATGGCAGCATACTTGCAAACTACATACCAAGAATGTATTTGTGGAATAGGGACATGACTCGGTAGATAATCCACTTGCAACAAAAAAATGTTAAGGCTGGAGTATGGATGCCCAGATCCCTGTAAAATGCTGGGAAAGTAGGGGGTTTAACACCAGGGTAGTGAGGTGGGAGTGAGTGGGTTGTAGAGCACCCTCATAGAAGCCGGAGGAGGGAGACAGAATAGGGGGTTTACAGAGGTGAAACTGGGAAAGGGGATAACAACTGAAATGTAAATAAATAAAATATCCAATAAAAAAGAAAAAAAGAAATAGTCATGCCATTTCAGTAACTAAACTATAAATATATTAAACAATATCTCATAAAAAGATAACAGAATTCTTTCAGTAAATATAGAGATGATCTAAAGGTGTATTTTGCCAAGAGTAGTATGAAAGTTACAGAAGATGGCCAGTTGAGGCTTCATTTCCCCCATTGCTAGGATTCTTTGCTAGGCACCCTTATAGATTCCTGGAAGTTTCCATTGCCCCTACTTTGTAGGAACAGGAATCAGGAAATAGGCAGGGGTTGGGGTCGAGGTGGAGCAAATAAAGTTTCCTGGGATTTGAACTCCAGAGTCCAGCATCTAACTGTATTGTTTAGAACATAAGCATATAAACAGGTTTTCAGACAGTTAGAGTGTGTTTATAGATCCAAGGACAAGTCTGAAGCACATGTGTTATTTAGCTGAATCTGACTCACCTGTCCATGCTCCTGTAGTAGAGGGGCAAGTCACTGGGGGGGGGAGGATTTCCCTGAAGACAGAGGAAGCTCCCACCACCCTGCCTCTGGTCCTTTGTGTCATCTCATCAGTATAGCAGGAGTCTTCTCAGATCATAAACCATATAAGGCAGATCAGTACTCTTTGAGGAGTCACAAAAACTGTGGCACTTTGCTCTCTGTCTCATTTGCTCCTCCACCAAGTTTAACTCCACATCCTCCATAAACCTTGTCCCAGAGATGCCCCCTATTCCAATTGTCTTTCCCAGTACTCTCTCTATCCATCCTCCCCCACCCAATGCCACCTGTTCTCATCCCCACCTCACACCCAGCCTCTATGCCCATTCATCTATGATGACTAAGTGAGTACATAGCATGTTTGATTTTTTTGGATCTGAGTTACCTCACTCAGGATGATCTTTTCTAGGCCATCTCTTACAGACTTCCAATAGAGAGATTTATACCCTAACCCAGGCACAAAACTTTGACCTATAATTTGTCATTTCTCCAAGTTTTGCTGGGGTAAAGATGGTACAGAAATTGAATTAATGGCCAACCAATGACTTGTCCAACTTGAGAAGTATTCCATGAGAGGTAGCTCACCCATGACACTGTTATTGGTATTTTTATATACTTGTAGAGAGGAGATTAACATAATTATCATCAGAGAGGCTTCACCTAGCAGCAATAGAAACAGATGCAGTGACCCACAGCCAAACATTAGGGAGAACATGAGGAATCCTACAGAAGAGGGGGAGCAAGGATTTTAGGAGTCAGAGGGGTCAAGGACACCACAAAAAAGTCTTACAGAACAAGCTAATCTGTGTCCACAGGACCTCAGTGAGACTAAACTACCAACAAGAGAGCCTGCATGTGATTGACCTAGGACATCTGCACATATGTTACAGTTGTATAGCATGCTCTTAATATGGTATTCTTAACAATGGAAGTAGGGACTGTCTCTGACACTTTTGCCCACCTTTGGGACCTTTTTCTCCTGCTAGGTTGCCTTATCTACTTGTCTAGCCTTAATAGAAGAGGATTCACCTAGACTTACTGCAACTTCATATGCTTGGGCTGGTTACTATCCATGGGAGGATGGCCATTTTCTGAAGATGAACAGAGGGAAAGTTGATGGGGGCTAGGGGACTGGGAGGAGAGGAAGGAGATAAACTGAAGTTGAGTTGTAAAACAAACAAACAAACAAACAAATAAATAAATAAATAAATAAATATTATTTAGTACAAAGAAGTGATAAATATTGAGGAATAGATTTGCTAATTATTATTTGGTCACTGTATAGCTTATAGCTGTTTCAAAATACCACTTTGTGTTCCACAATCATTTATGCATGCTATGTTTATCAAATATATTTCACTAAAAAGTAATAAATGTTTTATGTACAAAAAATTTGATAGCTCTTAAAGTGTTGCATATCACTTTTCTCCCATATTGAAACATATTATCCTGCAGGTAAGCTCCTTTAAATAAAAGTAAACAGCTCAAAATAGCTTCAGGAAGGCCCTGCGACTGATAAGATTCATTAATTCTTTTCCTCCCAGCACAAAACAGTTCATACCGCTGAGAGGCTGGGAATCACTCTCAGAGAATCCAAGCTGCCAAGAAGAATCTCAAAAAATGCAGCAGCTTGAATGAAGCAGATATCACCTGAGCTTCCTGGCAGAGACTTAGGCAAACTGAGGCTCCTAGAACACTCTACAACTGGTTCAGTTTCTGGAAGGTTGTGCAGTATGTTTTATGAGGTGAGCTATTTGTGACATAGCTGCCTTTGAGACATTTCTGCTCTTGTAAGTAATACCTCATCCACATTTCTATAAGTAACCACAATAAATATATTTATCAAGTTTGACGTTTGTTGGGAGCCGCGGCAGGTGCTGGCAAAGTCCGCCATCGCTAGGTGGCGCTGTCAGCCATAGTTCTTCCTAGTAAACAAATAAACTGCGCATGTGCCATGGTAAAGCCCGCCAAAACTAAGCCCATCCCACGGCGTTTGGCGCGCTACGAGTATACAGCTAATCAGAGGTGATTACGCCGCTCTAGGGTATATAAGGGCTTTTCCCAGGGCTGGGGGTCGTCTTCTGCCACCATTTTGGTTTAGGGAAATAAACGTGTTTCTACGGAAGGATTCTGGTGTGTGTGTGTGTGTGCGTGTGTGTATGTTTTTGCCAGCGAGACCACTACACGCGCACCCCTCACAGACGTTGGTGGTACCCATACTTTGGTATTTTGTGGGTTTCATATCTAGGGTGAATAGACGTGTTTGTGTGTGTGTATGTGTATGTGTGTTCACATGTTTTGAATATTTCAGGTAGGTCATCATTGTAGATTGAAGGGCTGTATTTGTATAGGTATTTACCTTTTCCTTAAGTCCTACTGTGTTTAGGAGATTTTGTTTTCTTGGTGGTCTTCAGTCTACCTGGTTCTTGTAATCTTTCAGACACCTCATCTGCAGAGCTTGGTAGCATGCAGAGTACCTTCTAGTTCCATGAACCTGTAGGGGTGAAAGCTTGAGCTATGCATATTCTTGACTTCTCTGAATTTGGGTATTATCTTGTTTAGGTGTTATCTTCAGCAATAGTCCCTTACAATCAGATTGAATAGAGTGAACAATAGCCTCGTCAATAGCCTGATTTGTTTGGAGGTTTGTCATTGGGCCCTTTGGACAACAAGTCCACTAGATCCAACCCATTTCTGGATTTTTTGGCAAAAACTGATGTTCAGTCAGGACTTGGGTGTTTCACTGAGATTGCCTTCATATACATGTCAGTTTAGGAAGCTACTACTATATTAGATTTCCTTAATACTCTTCAAATGACCTTCAGTTTTCCTTTCACTTGCTGTATTTACTTCCTCAACTACTCTTCTTTTCCACTACTTATTTGATCCTTGAGTTCTAGTTCCCCATCACTCCCTCCATTAATATCTATTTTATTTTCCCATCCTAGAGTAATACATTCCAGCCCCCCTTTCCTTAGTCTATACCTAACCTCTGTGATTCCACAGATTGTAGTTTACATTGACGTAACAGCTAATTATCACATATAAAAGAATATCATTTTCATGTTTTAGAGTCTGTGTTACCTAACATGAGATGATTTTTTTAATTTCAATACACTTGCCAGTGAATTTCCTTATTTTGTTTTTAAATATTGGAATTGATATTCCATTCTATAAATGCACCACATTTTCTTTATCCATTTTTCTGTTTAGGGACATCTAGGTTGTTTTCAATTTCTGAATATCATCAAAACAACCAAAATGAAGATGGTTGAGCAAATGTCTCTGGAATAGGGTGTGGAGTTCTTTGGGTATATATTTGAGAGTGGTGTAGCTAGATCTTGAGGTAGATCTAGTCCCAGATTCCTCAGGGAAAGCCATACTGCTTTTCATAGTGGTTGTATAAGTTTATACTTCCACCAGCAATGAGTGAGTGTTCCCCTTGCTTCACATTCTCGTTAACAGGGGCTGTCACTTATTTTATTGCTCTTAGACATTATGAAGCATATATAATGAAATCTTAAAATAATTTTGATTTTCATGTTGGTGACAACTAAGAGAGTTGAACATTTTTTAAAGTGTTTCTCTAAAACTGAATTTTCCTAATTTGAGAATTCTTTTTCCATCTAAATCCTGTTTTCTAATTGAGTTGGTTTGTTTATTTTTAACTTCCAAACTCTGAGAAATAAAAGAAGTTCAATTAGTCTTATTTGGTTCACATGTTAATTTTGACATGCTAATATCTGGAAAAGCTCCCCTGTCTTTTTTTAGGTGAAAGATATACCATTGGGATTAACCTCATCTACAAAGGTAAGTGATATTGTTCCAGTTCGGGTTCCCTAGACGCTCAGAGCATGGAAAACAGGTAAGAGGGTTATGATTTAACTTCAGAAAATTTATTACAACATTTTTCAACCTGTGAGTTATGACTGCTTGGACAAACCTCTATATCCAAAAATATTTACATTATGATTCATAACAGTAGCAGAATTTCAGTTTTAAAGTCACAATGAAAATAATTTTATGGTTGGGGTAGCCACAACATAGCAAACTATATTAAAAGGTTACAGATAAATGTTGGGCTAGGCTGAAATATACTTTGCGATCACCATCTTTGGTTTGGAAAGAAGAAAACTTTAAGAATCATGATCTTCCTATTTCTCATTCCTGGTATCTGGATTACATGTATATACAAACAGTACGTGTTTTCTGCCTAAACTGCATTAATGGCTTTCTAATAATTTAGATACAAATCAGAACTTCTTTTCAAGGCCGTTTATTGATTTTATATACTTTATTTCACATGAATTTCCATTTTTTTAATTCACCCTCCAATTATACGGAACTACTTGTACCTTCCCTAACATGTAATTCAAAGTCCCATTTCTACCCTTTTCCTTTTTTTTTTTTTTTTTAGATTCACTATTCAAATCCTTCTTAGATGCATTCACTTTTAAATAAGTGATTTCCCTAGGATTTTGGCTTTAGCCCTTTCTTATTAAGATATCTGTTTTATTTTCCCATACATTTAAATTTAAGAGAATTGAGCAAATAAGGTGCTTGAAATCTTGGCTCTAGAGAAATAGAAAGGCTAGCTGGATTTAAATGGAAAACAAGGCACAGATGGCAGATATAATAATGCAGAATGCAGAGATGAGGAAGAGAGCAAAAGCATAAATATGGAGAGGACAATTTGCTGAAACTGATAAGACCAGAGGAAACAAAACAAAGCCACCCAAAACAAGCTTAATTTAGTGTCATGCAGCTGCTATATGAAAGAGCTTTTGAGGAATGTTATCTACAGAAAACTGATACATAAAATTAGCCAAAAGTCTAAGACAGAGTACATGTTTGTCCCTTGCATTGCTTCACTGACTGTGAAACTATATGATAAGAGGGATTATAAATTGTTTCATCATTATCACCCCTCCAACATCTTCTTTACCAACATATTCATATGTTTTTTAAGTGGAGTGTGTGTGTGTTTGTTTGTGTGTGTGTATTCATATATAATAATCAAGGCTTGATTGTGGAGGTCAAAGGACAACTTATAGAAGTCAGTTCTCTCCTTCTACCATGTTGATAACTCATGTTATCCTCAATAAAGTGTCTTTATCTGACACATTATCTCACAGGCTAAGACATGTAGTCATTTTCAAGTACCACTGAATATGTCTTTTATGCAGCATATTGTCAGATAGTGAAATTAAGGTGAGGAAATGAGGCATAAATAAAAGCACATCTAGAAAGAATTTCTGCTGACATCCCTTTATATGCAAGTACAAGTTTATGTTATCTGTAGACCTTTTATAATAGAAATTTTATCATACATAATAATATATGCTGATTGCTTAAAATTTCAATCTACATAAGACTTAGGGATTTAGTGAACATTGTATAAATTCTAAAGAATCCTGTTACTGTTATAATGAATATGATTCTTGGTGTTCCACATACACTTATGAAATGGTCATCTAAAATCTATTTATACTTCACATATAAAATATCTATTGTATTGATATAATTATAATGTGTCATTAAATATTTATATAAATTTGTTGCCTGACTTTTTATTTACAAATATATATGGCTATATAATAACTAAGATTCCTACACTATAATTTACTCAATCTCTGGAAATGGTTATTTTGGCATTTCCTTTGAAAGATTATGATTATGTTGTTTTCTTCAGCAAAATATTTCATGAGAATAGAAAACTAGAGATATGTGCTACATGTTTTTCACAGATCCACAACACTAAACACAGATTCAAGTGGATGAATAAATATTTAAATAATCAGAAAAAACACAGCAGTATGGTTCGATAACTATAGAATCTACCATCTGAATATAGTAAAAGCTATTTGTTTCTCATTCTATACTTAATCCAAAGAGAGTGATAAGAACTAAAATTCAGAGTATCCAGCACTAGAGTTGGAGATAAAAGGTCCAGAAAACTCTCATGAAGAGCTGTCTGTGAAGCTTTTCAAATATATTTATCTCTGTGTTTCAATAAGATGGTTTTTAACAGCCTAGTGGTTTCCTTTGGGCTATTGACTTTTATAACTTATCTTCTAAATTTTGCCTAAATATTTTGTTTTGTGAGAGTTTCATTTGTAAAGCTGAGCTATGTATCCTTTGACTTCCTTTCCCACTATGCTTCTGAATTTAATTGTGTGGTGACTCACCAATGTTAAGTCCTACAGGAATATCCATTCATCACCAAGCACAAAGTGCCTCCTAAGTTCTCAAAATAATTGTGAAAGTAAATAATCTGTTTGTTTGAGTAAAAACATTGTTTCATCCCTTATTCCTATGAGACATTTTATAATCAAAGAATAATAGCAATTGTTTGCAATATCAAGCACAGCAATAATTGATATATAAAATTTGACTATTATGTCAGCCTTATTGAGGGAACTAATGGAAAGGCAAAAATATCAAACCTTATTATAAAATATAAAACTAATTCTATATGAACTCATACTTTTTCCTTTTTGGCCTCATTAGGAAGCATTCCTTTAGTCTCATTTAGTAACTACTGGCCTCAAATCTTTAGTTTTCTCACTTTCATTTAATATTTTAAAACAGTTACTTTTTCAAGGTTAAACAATTTGTAAAGTGTTAATAATAAAAGAACACATTTTGAAAAAAAAATTCTTTTCTTTTTAAGAATTAGTCTCGTGTAACTCAGGTTGCCCTTGAATATTCTATGTAGCAGAGACTGTCCTTAATCTTCTGATCTCCCTGCCTTGATATCAGGTACATCACAACTTCCTCTAACTGTAGCTCCAGGGTATCTGACAATTTCTTTTAACCTCCACTGGCACATGAAATCATGAACACATGTAGACACATATACACATCCATACTCACTTTCATGAATACACATACTTCCAAAACTGAAAATAAAATCTTAAAAATATTTCATCCTTTTGGAAGGTTCTCCACATCACTTAGCTAGAGGTGACTACCCATAGAAATAGTCTTCTATTTTACCTTAGATTTTCATGTCCAAGATTCACTTTTGAAGTTTGTCACATCACTATGTCAAGCCATTAGCATTCAGTACTGTTTTCCATCTTGGAAAATAGTTCTGTGGCACCAACGTCCCTTAGAAAGAGTATCATATCTTGCTAATAATTTTGAAAGCCATAAAGACCAAAAGTCAGTGCTCTTAAAGTACTCACTGAGAAGGAATTAACAAAGAATATCTGTCAATGAAGACTCATGTAATTGACCAAAAGACTTGTAAAATAATAAAAATAATAAAACTTTCCAAAATAAGCACAAACTAAGAATCTGTCATTAATTTATAGTAAATATTAAAAGCAGTCTTTCAGATGGATTGCAAAAGACTTAGAGACTAGGTTGAACCCATATGAAGAGAGAAAAGGCATAGAGAAGAAATATCATAGTGATTGCATTTTTTGCAATATCTATCATTATGTTTTTAAAATATGTACAAAATAATCATATTGCGCTGGTGTGTTCATAAGTAAAAACTATCATGTTTAATGTAAATATGATAACGAAAATATGTGACAAATATGCAATTACATGAAAGCAATAGGACAAGAGAAGGAGATAGCCAAGAACTATAACGGAGCAAAGTGAAGTTTTCATGGATTATTGGAATTAAATGAATATTAATTTCAATTAGATTATTTTAAATTATAATGATAGTATTAATCTTCTAGGAAACCACTAAGAAAATGACTCAGAATATTAATTTACTCCTAAAGGGTTGACCATATTCATCTGGAGAATAAAACAGATTAATGACTGTAATTGAAAATAAAAGAATAATTGTTTCTTCATGTGTAATTTCTCACTCTGTAAAGATTATAGCTTTTTACTCTGTAGAGGAGTTAGTTTGTACATACTCAACAGAAAGATATTCAGTTGGAAAAATCATTAATTTAGTCAAATTAAATTTTCAAATATTACTTAATGGCATAATGTTAAAATCTATAAATTTGTTTTATTTCATGGATTTGTTCTGGTGTGTAAGTTATGGACAAAAGTCTTATCAAATTTTTGTATATTTAGCCTAAAATTGTAATATTTTATAGTGATATTTTTAGATGACGTTTTTTATTCTTCTTCCTTCTTCTTCCTATTTTCCTTTCCTCTCTTCTTCCTTTCAAACCTCGATTACCTTCTTTCTGCTTTTGTGTCATATGTGTCCTTTTGCCTCACTTCCTTTCTCTGAATCTCTGGTTCTCTTTCATGGACTTCTATCTAGTTTGATTGTATATACTCACTTTCATACCCAGTTATATACAAATGTAAAATCAATGAAAAACTCATATATAACAAAGAGTGTTCAGTTTTGTGTTTCTGGGTATGGCTTACCTCACTTAATATAGTACCTATAAAATCCTTCAATATCTTTGTTAAGTTTATGATTTCAGTGTGTTTTTCTTATAACCACATTTTCATAAAAATTTCCTAATTATTGATCTTGATTAGCATTTACACCAACTTCAAATTACTTTTTTTGTATGGAATGTACATTTGTATTATACAAAGATTTTATTTGACTGATGATTTTATATCTTCTTTGAGTACTTTCAAAGATTAGCCATTTAAGATTCTGAGTCATATGTGGCTTTTAAGAATAAAGATCATATGCATATAAAATTAATATAAAGGAAAAAATAAAGAAATTGAAATAGAAAATGTACATTTTGACTATAGCTATGTAAATGTGTTGTATATAAACAGAAAATAGTAAATTTTGAAGTAAAAAATACACATGGAGGACAATCTGTTTAAGTGGACATTTATTTGCCTGAAGTAAATGTCATCTTGGAGGCTTAGTGCTTAATTAAGCTCAAATTGTGTAGATCTTTCTGAACTCTACTGGGATTGTTCAATTCAGTTTTTCTTGCCCAAACTCCTTTTCAAGCTGACTGGTTCAATCTAACTTCCTTCAACTTTTCACTGAATTGATCAGTTTGGCCTTAAACTAACTCAGTTCTAAACTTCTGACTCCTTCTTATTTTCTGTCTTCAACCAAATCTCCTTATCTGTATACCCCATCTCCCACCCCTTTGCCTCTTCCACCCATTCACCCACACCTGCCTCATTCCTTTAGCATCCCCCTTCCCTGGGGCATCAAGCCTTCACAGGACCAAGTGTCTCCCCTTCCACTGATGCCAGATGAGGCAGTCCTCTACGACATATATAGCGGAAGCCTTGGTCTGGGCCATATATACTCTTTGGTTGTTGATTTAATCCCACTGTGTTCTGAGGGGTCCAGTTAATTGATACTGTTATTTTTCCTTTGTGGTTGCAATCTCCTTTAGCTCCTTCAGCCCTTCTAATGCTTCCATTGGGTTCCCTGGGCTGAATCTAATGGTTGGCTGTGAGTATCTGCATCTCTCCTAGTCAGGTGCTAGCAGAAACTCTTCAGAGGACAGCAATACTAGGCTCCTGCCAGCAAGCACATCTTGGTATCAGGAACAGTGTTTGGGTTTGGTGTCTGTGGGTGGGATGATTTGCACAATGGGGTGGTCTCTGGATGATATTTCCTTCGATCTCTGCTCCATTTTTGTTCCTACATTTCCTTTAGACAGGGACAATTCTGGGTTAAAAATTTTAGATTGCTAGGAAGCTCCATGCCTCCACATGGGGTCTTGTCTGTCTACTGCAGGTGGTCACTTCAGGTTCTATCTCCCTGCTGTTGGGTAGTTATTTCTTAAAATAACCTTTTCTTTCATAATATCATCTATTTTTATTTGTTTAAAGATGGTCTTAATTAGTTATCAAAGTAGCTTTCTTATGGTTGTTTGTTTTAAAATCTGTTTAGATTATACTAAAACTTGCTTTATATCATTTGTTGTCTTCTCCTAGTCCAGGATTTTCTTTGTTCTTGTTATATTGATTATTGTTGATTATATCAGATCCTCAGACTTACTGCTAATCATCTCACAGATGCAATTTTTATATGTCTTCCTTATTATATTTCATTATTAAGATTTCAATTGCATTAATTTGTATGAATTCCATTCCGTAAAATTAAAAAAAATAGGAAAAACAACGGTATTTGATTTCAATTTTCAAGAAACATTTTACCTAAAATAAGAGGTTACTGTATTGCTTATAATAAAAAATTAAGAAGGTAATTTACTCAGTTAAACAGTTTTATCATATGGAAAATGAAGGGCTTGGACCAAGTGATATTTTATTTTTCTTGTAATTTTAATTTCCTGTAAACATTAAGTACTTCTGACTATTGTTCGTTTTAGGAAAAAAATCAAACTAATTTATAGTTACTATTGCTCCAGTGAACTACTTTTCTAAAACATTTTATAAAAAAAAAAATAGGCCTTGGAAGGGGCATGCTTTTATAAGTGCATATTTCATCATAGAATTTTAGGCAACATCATCTATATGAAAGCACAGCAAATATTGGGAACATGTGAGTTGGAAGTGCCTATGATCTTTGCCAGATAATCCAATTACATGAACCTTATTTTTTTAATTATATGCATTAGTTTGTGTTGATAAAATGGGTTTGAGCAAAAATGTGAAAATGAATACGTCTTTGGAAGAATTCTTTAAAATAGAAGCACTGTAGAAGGAATTTCTATCTAATCTACTATGACTAGAAGAGGAATAAGTATGTCAGAATTTATCTCTCTACTCTTTAGGTGCATGATAATTATAAGTACAAAAACATCAAAAGCCAGCTTCCCTGATACCTTTACCAGGCATCCATTGACCTTACTGAATAGAAGAACTGTCATAAGGAATGACCTTACTTAAACACCACCAATTCTTCCTTTAAATGTAAATATAAAATGCTAATCACAACATATAAGCAATCACTACTGTCTGCTACAGTTATTTCACTTTGCAGATGGCGAGAGCTCTACTAACACATCTATTGTTAGCATGAAAGTCAAGCGATCATCTGTGTAGGTGGTTATGTGGGAGCAATGCTAAGATTTACAGGGATTTTCTCCCACATTGGCAATTCATATTGAACAGAAAGCCAGATGAAGCAATATTCAGTTCCTATGGTACTTTTAATCGTTCACTTTATTTGTAATAATAAAAAATCCTTAATAATGCTTACCATTTTCTACTCAGATAATATCTTCATGCTTAAAATATATTTTCAAACCTATAAATTTTTTGAGTTAAGTATCCATTTATTAAAGAGCTGATAAATTTGAGTAAGATTACTTAGAAAAAATTAGTATTTTTTTCAAGCTTGTTCAAGCCAACAGTTATGAAATTAAAAAAGTACATTTTAAATTTACACAAATCATAAAATAATATATGTGATCAAATGCTGAAAGAAACTGTTAGTTTGCTTGGGTTTTAGTAGTAATAAGCATTAGGATGAAGGGTCACACAGACTATCTTAAAACCTCCTAATACAAGACCACTTAAAACATGACCATTGTAAGACCTCTTAAAATATCTTTTTCCCAGACCACACATAACTCTATGTTTCTATCAGGACTATAAATTCTTCAATATTTTTCCAACATATTATATTTAGTATTTCTCAATGTTTTTACTGCTTAAATATACATACACATGTGTATGTGCACACACACACACACAGAAAGACGGAGACAGAGAGACACAGAGACAAAGACAAAGAGACAGAGATCTTCACTGGTCATGAATAATATTAAAAACATAATAAATTTGATGTAGAGAGAAATTTTTTTTAATTCAGCAAATCATTTTTGTTATGATGAAAATCAAACCTAGCTTTAACATTTTCCAATGAACATAGCTAATTCAAAATCATAACTAAAGCTCAAAATTGGTTTTGAAACATAAGCTACTCAGATTTTTAATTTACGTTGAGAAACTCATGTGATAATTCTCTTTTTGATTACAGTTAACTTTTTTCAAATTTTTATTTTTTAGCAGCTAATTGTAAGACTTAAAAATTTTGAATCTATTAAATAATACTTTTTAGGTCTTGTCTCCTTCCACTTATATTTGAGACAGTTTCTCTTGCTTCTGCCACAGGGGTGTGTAATATAATGTAAACTTTCAGTAGATTGTTCTGTCTGAAGCAACACATCTTGCAATTGAAGTACTAGAATTAATGTGTGCTACATCTAGTTTTTTATGTGAGTTTGTAGGATCATATACAGATCCTCAAGCTTTTGAGACAAATGTCTTTATCTCCAGATCCATCTCTCTGGTCCCTGAAGTTTATTATAAAATGTCTGGATTTATAGCACCTCCTCATTTTTATATGGTGACATTTTCATTGTGACCTTTAGTGAATTAATCATTTTTTATCATCTGTTTTCCCATTGTTGTAATTATTGAGTTAGTGAATGTGAAAGACTTATAACAGTGAGTAGCTTTCACAAAAGGCTTTAGCTGAAGCTATCATTATTGTTAGTACTACAGTGATTATACCAAAGTGAAGCTACATAAATCATTATTCTATATAATTGACGTGTTCCTTTCTTCCTATGATTTTTTAAAATTTTTTTAGATGGTATATATTCTTGTACATAATAATAGGATTAGCAAACTGTTTCTTTTAAAGTATGCTATGCATGTTGAGGATAATTGACTCACATGCCTCTCTTTTCTGCCCTATTTTCTTCCACTTTATTGCTACTTTTCCCCCTATTATTAATTCTACTCTTTTGTATGCATTTTAAAGCTCTAGGAAACATGAATGAAGTAAATTTTACAATATTTCTCTAAGTGCATAACTTTTCCTTGATATTATGATCTCCAATATAAAGTTTATGGAAATATACTCTACTTCTGAAAATCAAACAAATGATTAAAAGTAATTAATATAATTCAATTTCATGCAATAATATTGAAAGAATGAAAACTCAACTAAACTAATATGGAGACAAGTTAAGGGAAAATTATTTTCAAAGCAAATGTTTTTAAAGTTGTTTATTGAATCTGAGGGGGCTAAATATCTTAAAAATGGCCATGATATTATTATGGAGCTAAGGATGATAATGAACTTCTGATTCTCATTTCTCCAACTCTAGAGTGCTAGAAATACAGGTGTATATTGCCTGGGCTGATTATGTGGTTTTGGAATTCAAACCAAGGGATATCTGGATGCATGGAAACTAGTCTACCAACTGGACTACATCACTATCCTAGGTGTGGTTTATATGGTAATGATGTCCATATTATTTCTTAAGTCAGAACTATTAATGACTTTGGAAATAAGAATTACTAATATAATAAAATACTAATATTCAATTTAAATAATCAATGACCATTATTTTTGGATACTGATTCTTACATAGTTGACACAGACAGTAAAGCAATCAATTTGGTACAACATTGAAAGAGACATAGGCAGGCAGATTTAAAAAGACTTAATATTATCAGTACAAAATAACTCACATAGGAACCATAAAAAATTATGATGTAAAATCTGAACTCACTTAGTTTTGTACTCACATAGTCCAAATAAGAGTTAACAGAAATAAACAAATATAGCTAATGTTGGAGAAACAATAAGCATAATGATAAACAATACAGATGAATCATAGATCTTAATGTGCCTACTTAAATCAGTGGCAACTTTGTGATTCTTAGTTAAAAAATATTGAAGACCAAAACAGTCATAAAATAGCTTGGTGTTCCATATTAATATAATTTAAGTATTTCTATTTGTGTCTCCTTCTCAGGTCAGTTTGAAATGATCTATCACTTGAACAAACTAGTTTATACCATCACTAAAAATAACAGCATAGAATTTCTTTTGCTACAGTTTTAAGAAACAATTTTACTGTAATATAGGTATTACTTGTAGCATTTTTCCTGATCCTAGACAGGAATGCACATATTGAAGAATGGGGATCACCAACTTAACCTGGAGAAAGATTTGATACTTTGACTTTGAAATACTTTTAAATATTATTTGGTATTATAGTGGAATAGAGAGAAATGTAAATAGGGAGCCACTTTGTAAGATTTATCATAATAAAAACAAATGAACGAAAAAATATAATAAACAAGTTCCAAAACTTGGAAAAATATATCTCTTTCTCTGGCCAAATTATATTACTGTCTTCATCAATACAAAAAATATATAATTGATTTCTAACTGGAGACAAAGTCAGAGCTACTCAGCAACATAAAAAAAAATCTTGCCATCTGATAATGAAAAAGACAAAGAAGACCCCCCCAAAAAAAACCCCAAAAACAACAACAAAAACCTGGGATATAAGAAAAAGTGCACAAATTTCATACTTGCAGGCAGAAAAGTTACAATGTTATAAATGCCCTAAATTTAAAGGAAAAAAATTACATCAGTTGTTCAATGTTTACATTGGAATGTAAATGTACTTATTTTAAAACAAACAAAATTGCATATCTTCCATAAATGTTTAAACAGGAAACTCTTAAAGGGTTTAAGAGATAATCCCGCTGTGCTGTTAAAGACTACTGGCAACTGCATTGTTTCCAGCTTCTGGCTATCACAAATAAGGCTTCTATGAACATAATGGAACACATGCTCCTATGGCATGCTGGGGCATCTTTTGGGTATAGGCCCAAGAGTGATATAGCTGGGTCTTCAGGTAGATCTAGTTTCAACTTTCTAAGGAACCTTCAGAGTGATTTCCCGAATGGTTGTACCAGTTTGTAATCCCACCAGTTCCTCTTTCTCCACATCTTTGCCAACATGTGCTATCACTTGAGTTTTTGATCTTAGCCGTTCTAATTGATGTAAGCAGGAATCTCAGGGTAGGTTTGATTTGCATTGTCCCTGATCACTAATGACTTTGAACATTTCTTAAAGTGCTTCTCAGCCATTCGAGAATCCTCTGTTGTGAGTTCTCTGTTTAGTTCTATATTCCATTTCTTGATTGTTTTTTTTTGTTCTGGTGGTTAGATTCTTGAGTTCTTTATATATGTTGTATATTAGCCTTCTATTAGATGTGGAGTTACTGAAGGTTTTCCCCCAATCTGTAAGTTGTCGATTTGTCCTATTGGCTATCTCCTGTGCCTTACAGAAGCTTTCCAGTTTCATGAGGTCCCATTTATCAATTCTTGATCCTAGAGTCTGAGCCACTGAAGTTCTGTTTAGGAAATTTCCTCCTGTGCCAATGTGTTCAAGGCTTTTTCCCACAACAGAAGAATGGATACAGAAAATGTGCTTCATTTACACAATGGAATAATACCCAGTTATTAAGAACAAAGACATGAGTTTTGCAGGCAAATGGATGGAACTAGAAAATATCATCCTGAGTGAGGTAATACAGACCCAAAAGGACATGCATCGTATGTGCTCACTGATAAGTGGATATTAGTCAAATATGTACGGACTACCCAGGATACAATCCACAGAAGTCAAGAAGATTAACAAGACAAAGGGACAAAGTGAGGATGTCTCAATTCCATTTGTGAGGGAGAAGAAAGCAATCACAGGAAGGGGGAGGGAGGGACCTGGATGGGAGAGGGGAGGGGAAGGGGAAGAGGGGAACATGATCAGGTATTGGGAGAGGGCAATAGGACTGAAGTCCTGAGGGCCAGCAGAAGAATGCAAACAGAAAATCTCTGCACATAGGAGGTGGGAGGACCCTCTAAAATGTACCAGAGACCAGGGAGGTGAGAGACTCTCAAGACTCAAAGGGAGGGACTCTAGATGAGATGCCATACAGTGGGGAGAGGAAACTTGTAAAGTCCACCTCCAGTAGAAAACAGGGCATAAAGGGGAAGGATGGGATTCTCATTCCACAGTCAAAAACTGACTCAGAATTGTTCCTGTCTGAAGGAACTGCAGGAATAAAAATGAAGAAGAGCCTGAGGTAAAGGAGGTACAGTGACAAGACCAAGTTGGAATCCAGTTCACAGGGAGGCCCCAAGGAGTCATATTACTACTGATGCTATGGCGTGTTCACAAAAAGTGGCCTATCATGACTGCCCTCTGAAAAGACCCAAGAGCTGAAATAGTCAGATGCAAATGTTCACACCCAACCAATGGACAGAAGCTGCTAACCCTGTGGTTGAATTAGGGAAAGGCTGGAAGAAGCTGAGGAAGAGGACAACCCTATAAGAAGACAAGCACTCTCAACTAACCTGGAACCATATGATCTCTCAGTCAGAATATACCAGGTAATATGAGGCCCCTAACACATATACAGCAGAGAACTGCTGGCTCTGGACTCAGAGAGGATAGACATAATGTTCAAGAGACTGGAAGCCCCAGGAAATAGGAAGGTCTGGTGGATGTGGGGTGTTGGGAGAGGAGGTATGGAATGTGCAACAGTTGAAGAGTAGACCTGAAGGGAGATAAGGTCTGGAGTATAAAAATAAGATTAAATAAAAATAAATAAATAAGTAATAAATAAATAAATAAAATAAAAACCCATTTCTATTAAAAACATAAAGAATACTTGACACTCTTGAAGATGATCTGTGTTCTATTTCCCAAACCCACATGGCAGCTGGCAACTGTTTTTAACTCCAATTCTAAAGGCACCAGGCATGTTCATGGTATACATGAACGTGGCTGCATATATGTAGCCAAAGCACTCATACATATTAAATAAAAATAAATACTTCTTTAAAACAAGTAAGACTTTTGTATAACACTTATTGCATCTTGTGAAAATTTTCAAAGGTTTCTCACAATAAATGTTAAATATTTATTTTTACAAAATATGTACATTATTTTTCCCCATAGGTAAACAAGTTTCTTCTGAATGCATCTCTAAAGATTTTGCCAGCAATGTGATTTCACACCCTTTAAAATCCTTAATTAAGATATTCTTTCACATAATTTTCCCTAGCTGTGCTTCAGCCTACTGATATATTGAGGTCACTTAAAAAAGATACAGAATTATAACTACTAATGATAAGGGAATAGGAACTAATACTGTTAGTAAATAATACTTAGTTGCTCAACTAAGGTTAATTTTTTCAATATTGAAGGAAATAGACTATAGTCTATCTTCGTTAAAATGATAGAAAATATTATATTGTAATATATCACTCAAATTCTGACCGTGTCCTCATTGCTTAAACAAGTTATATTTGTATAGAATCAAGTAAAGTATAAGTTAAGGAATAATTTTTGACCAAAAATAATAATGTAATTTAATTAATTTACTATATAACCAGCTTGCCAAACAGAATCAAATTTCTACTAGTCAATACCTTTAAGGTTCATCTTTCATGAGGCCTATGCCCTTATTCCTTTCTGATCAACATGAGCAGAATTTTATTCTTTATAGAAAGGAATATTTATATTTTATTTAAGTATTTGAACAAAAGTAATTGCAGAGAATTTCTTTTAATATACTATTAATTTTTAAATGTGCTGCTTCTTATATTCTCTCAATTAACGATTAATTTTATCCGATTTAGTAATAGTAATAGAAGGTATAAACATCAGTGTTGACAAAAGCCAGAACCTAACTCCACATAAGAAGTTAAATGACCACACCATGCTTTCATCCTCGTGGAGAATACTGTAAATATCTAATAATATTATTTTTTTCTTGTACTATCACAAGCCACCTGTATCACATCATGGAAGAAAAGAAGTTATTTTCAAATATGACAATCAGACCTCCTGCCAAGTCAGAAAATACTATCTACATTGTCTGATAACTTCAGATCTAGATATTAACAAACTTTCTCAAATTATTAGCAAAAGTAAGATTCCTACATATATCATCCAAGAGGGAAAACTTACAGAATTTCTGCTTTCATTTATTTTTTAGTAATAGTGTAGTTAAAAATGAAGATAATCACAGAACCAACACTACAACAGCACATCTAAGTTACAATAGTAATGAATGGGTACAAGAAGAAATGATGCTATTGATAAGAGGGAAAGTGGATAATTTGAGCCTCTCCGAAGAAAAGTTTGAGGGTGGAAGCCAGATTCAATGAAGTGGAGAGAGAATGTCAGTCGGTTCTGTAGTGCCAACACTTTCACTCTGCCTTTTTGTATGGTCAGGAGCTGCTTTTGCCTAGAGCCATTTGTAATCATGTTATCACCATCAAACAGACAACACTTGTATCTAGTAATTAGTCCTCACACACATAGTCACTTCCAGATAGCTGTAGGATATTGGCTCTAGAATTCCCATAGTTATCAACATTTATACATGCTCAGTCCCTTATAAAGAATGCTGTATTATTTGCATATAACCTACTCATATCCTTGTGTAAAATTTAAATCATCTCTTGATTACTCATATCTAATTATATTCAAATGTTATGCAAGTTCATCATATACTGTATAGCTCAGAGAATAATGAGTGACAAGTAAAAATGTCTTTAGATGCTTCCTCCAATACTTTCAATTTCAGTTGGGTGAATTTATGGTTATACAACCAATAGATACAGAAAGCCTATTGTGTCTGTTTGAATTCTAACATTAAACATTAAAGTCTAAAAATGTTTTATAACAACAAAAGCAGGATTTTGAAATTGCCATACAGAAGATGATAGGAATATGAAGGAGTATCATTGTGCTAATTATTATGAGGAGTAGTTATCCAAATATAGAGATATCTAATTGTAAATGTTGAAGATATTGAAAAAAAATCCTTGTAGTTTATTTCTTTTCTACTTTCCCAAGAACCCATTTTCTATGTTTAATGGTCATTATTTCTGATGTCTTTTTATATTCTCCTTCATCTGGGAGATTTGAGATTGATAGAGAAGATAGCCTATTCATTTAACCAAAATAAGCCCTCAATTCTATCTGCCTTATTTCCCAAGATTAGAAATAACTGATAGACTCTGTAGAATATCATAGTAGATTCTGTGGACTTCATAATCATTTTGACAAATGAGGGTTATTATTTTCCAATATTAATGAAGTTATGTCTTTTGAATTTAATTATTTGTTTCTGAAAAACAAATACATAATCTTGCAAGTTTCTGTACCATAAAAGAAGCAAAGTAGATGATTCTAGTATACTTCTAAAGTATTTATTATTTTGTGGGGGTGTTGCATATGCAATGATGCTTTTGTGGTGTGTGTCAGGATTTCTCCTTCTATTGTGAGGTTTCAAGAATTAAATCTGGGTCATTAGGCTAAATGACAAGTACCCTTAACAACTGAGCTATTTCATAGCATTCTCCTAGAAGATGTTTTATGTATGAAATTCAAAATTATGACTATCAGACTTACTTAGAAATTGGCATTAAAGAAAATAGGAAAGTAAAATACAGATACTATTTATGGAGATAAAGCCATTTTGAAGTTTCTGTGAATGTCATTTATTAATTAAACTACTCATCTATAGAATGAATTATACTGATTGCATTGGAATTTCAAGTATAATTCTAACTTAAAAGCAAGATTATCAAACATGATATCTATACTTCATTTCCCTACCATGGAAGTAAAGGCATGCACATTGAATATGTAGCACTTCAATATGATGTTATACACTACTATCGAAGTTACAAGAGTTAATTTTGTAAAATTTGTAAAATGAGTGAAATATTTAATAACATTCATATCATTTTAATAAAGTAATTTTATCCTTGTACAATCTATTACCTATCTATCAATTATCTATTTATATACCTATATTTTATGCAAATATTTCATTCAAATAATACATTATCTCCCATAGCAGAAATAAAGAAGCCTTTGTAGAAATGTTAAGGAAAGTTCAGGCAAGTTTTACAATGTAGGTGGACCATTATATTATTTTAGAAAAGAACAATACATCCACAACCATATAATATTTAAGTCAAAAAGATTAGGGAAATAATACAAATTATGATATTGTATAATATTATAATTTATAATATATATGTAAATGTATATACATGATAGTGTAGTATGTATAATCATTTTGTCATTAATGGATTTTTCTTCTATAAAGTTGAGATTATTATAGATCTGAAGCATCAAATTAGCCATCTCAACAAGACTTCCACATTTCATAGTGGAAGTACAGGAAGGCAAAATGGCACTTAAAGAATACATTCACTCTCAGGAGAAAGAATAGCTTCTTTGTCTAAAATGGAAGTATATTGCATTAATTTATTGTTAACATCTTAATATTGTACATCTAAAAGCACTTCCTGTGGGACCTCAAGAAGGTTTAGTAGACAAAGATGCTTGGTATTGAAATAGACCACAGCAACCTCATGGGAAAATAATATATCTTACTCTTAAATGTTCTGTGACCTCCACATATGTGTCATGGCATAGGTATGCCTACTTACTAATACACAAGTATTCACATTTAATAAATAGAAATCTATTAAAGATAAATAGAAACAAGTCCTGTAATTCTCTAATTACTTTAATAGTTCTTTGAGAACTTCATAAGTATGTTTTGATCATATTCTGCCCCTTACATAACACTTCCTATCTCTCAACCCATAAAACTTTGTGTCCTGTTTTTGATTGTGTGTTGCTTTTATTTAATCTCATCAATTCGACTCTGTGCTGTTCATATATTCTTCGATGTGTGTATTTGTATTGAAGCAAGATTAATTTACCAGAATCTATACATTCAAAGAAATCTGACTCTCCCTCTCCCAGCAGCTATCAATTATCAATAGCTCCTAACATAGGACTTGGTAAACATTTACCTGCTTCCATGGTGGGATTTTTTCTTTATTTTTATTTTATTTTATTTTATTTTATTTTATTTCATTTCATTTTATTTTATTTGGTGTTTTCGAGACAGGGTTTCTCTGTATAGCCCTGGCTGTCCTGGAACTTACTCTGTAGACCAGGTTGGCCTCGAACTCAGAAATCCACCTGCCTCTACCTCCCAAGTGCTGGGACTAAAGACATGTGCCGCCACCACCCGGCTGGGATTTTTTTCTTGCTTGAGCTTCTGCATGTCATGTGCATACTGTCATGATCATCATGAAATCATACTGCAGGTCTTCTACAGTGTCTAGAAGAAATTGTTTCCTTGTAGTCATCCACTGACTCTGGCTCCTATACATGTTTTGGTTCCCATGTCTGCTGAGATCCTTGAGTCATTAAAATAAGGGATATTATACAGATATCCCACTTAGGGCTGAGTGTTGCAGTCTCTTATTTTCTGTACCTAGAAAAGTTGTGGCTCTCTATATTAATTTCAATTTACTACAAATAGAAGGTTCTGTGATGAAGATTGAGAGACACACTGATGTGTGAGATAGAATGATGAGGAGTTGATTTAATACTACATCTATTCAGCAGAACATTTGTGGTAGGTTCTACCTTAGCACTTATAATCTGTCTAGCCAAAGGATTTTGACCCCATAATGATGGCTGTAGTAATAGTGTATTGCTGTCAAATTTTGGATGGAGCTGGTCATTGGCTACAATGTTTATGGGGTCTATGAGATCTTACTGGCCAAGAAATTTAAAAGAAGTAACTTATTCTTGACACTGGGCTTTTTACTTATTAGTCTATGTTGTAAACTGGTGACATTGTATTTTTGTTATAAGATAACTGCATTTTAACTGTGTATGTGTGATATACTAAAATATTCATTATATTTATTATAATGTATAATTATTATATAATTAATAAAATATAGTATGCTTATTATATTTTAATATGAACATACTATGTATTATAAAATATCCTATATACATACATATATGGGTAGTATACAGTAGTAGAGTCATATTTTTATTGTAGCCATTCTGACAGGGTGTCCTAGTCAGTGCTCTATTTCTCTGAAGAGAAACCATGACCAAGAGAAATGTTAGAAAATAAAACATTTAATTGGGGGCTTGATTAGAATTTCAGAGGTTAATTCACTATTATCATGGTAACAGCTTGGCACATAGGCAAACATGAAGCTGGGGAAGTAGCTCAGAGTTGTACATCATAGTTCATAGGTTGAGAGAAAGAGAATGGGAATGGCATGGGCCTTGAGGTTTCAAAGTGACACATTTCCTCCATGGTCACACCTCCTAATAATTCTCATAAAGTTCTACTCTAGGCTAACTAAGCATTCATATATGTGATCCTCTGTGAGGTGGGCAAATTTACTTAAACCACCACACTGGGGCAATGGCCATGGATGTGCAAATAGCAGTTTCCCTCTCCCTCCCCCTCCCCCTCCCCCTCCCCCTCCCCCTCCC